>NC_038249.2:19889162-20046016 GCF_000004515.6 Glycine max
AGCTTAGCAAAGCTAAAACTACTTAACTATGAGATTAGGGGAACGGCCAAAAGTGAACATTTTCCTCCGAGAAGGGAACAAGTACTCTTCACTTGATTCCATTTTGTTTGCGTTTTATGTTGTGGCAATAGATTTCAACATTTTCCCATTCATTTCAGTAGGTATCTACAACTTTATTAGTTAGGCTTGCGACACTTATGCCCTCTGATTTGGATGAATTAATTTATATATAATGTCACATAAGTATGGCCCGTGCCTAAGCGCCCCAGTGCTTCCACTAAAATTCCTTATCCATTGTTTATTTTATTATGTATCATAAAAAGAACCGTCAACTAATTAACGTATATAATAAATAAAAAGTTGAAATTATGGCCTAATCCCTTTGTTTAACCTGTGGATTTGGACACCTCAGGCTATATTAATTAACAATTGGTTGAAATCAAAGGAAAGATGACTGACATGAAGGCATCAAGTTTTGGGTGTAATCCCACTTTACATAGAATAATCCAGTAATATATATGCAACTACTAGATTCATTATCAGGGAGGTTTTATTTGGAGCAATCAGTCTCTTTACAAGCTCTGTTTGTTTTCATTATTTATTTTTATTTTGATGAAAAGAAGTATGACTAATTGAAAAGTATATGATGTTTGCGTTACAATGATACCCAATTTTATTTTTATTTTTTGAAAATTGACAGGTTTGCCACGCGAGTTTATCCTATATTTTTTGAAATAGCTAGAGATGGAAATGTAGGGCTATAGCCTATAGGCTCTGAATGTTGATGGCAAAGTAAAACTAACTAGAAAAAACGACGTCGCTCGATCTCATCCTCACCAAAGAAGCGGAAAGCTGTAAAGCATAGGTATCATTGTCATTTCCATCGTTAAGCTCCTTTCAAGCTTTTTGAGTAAACTTTGACTCCTTTATCTTTTCGTTCATAGTATTTAAGACCTTGCTATGATTGTCCACAAGTCCATTCCAATTGATGAAATTTGGCTTGATCATTTCAGATTTGAACCTTTGCACGTCTTATACTCCCTTATCTATTTAAACACAACTAATTCGATCTTTTGGTGTTTGAAGTTTGCATTAAATTAAAAGTTTTGGATAAAGTACTGAAACTACAAGCCACCAACTTTGCCCTCCCGTCATTTTCCACTTGCGTAAAGGCTTGGTTGATACTATTGAGCCAATATTTATAGAAGCATAATAATCAATTTATAATTAACCAGCTCATTAAATATTAATATCCACGTGAGTTCTTTAAAATTATTATGATAATGCATAACATATTAATTAAAAGTATAAACGAATTAAAAGAGTTTAAGTTTCATGGAATGTTAGCAGAAAACTTTCTTACACTATTACTTAATTAATTTTGATATCTACAAGTCAACAACTGCATGAAATGTCAAATTTATTAATTAAATAAAGTGACAAATATATTCAAATATAAATGATAAAAAAATATATAAACTATTTTTTTATATTAATAGCATTAAAAATTAATTTTGTTAAAATAAAAAGTATAAGAGGAATGTGTTTCACATATTAAAATTTTAAACAAATTAATTATATTTTGTAAGAAAACAGATTAATTATTGAGATTGAAATTATAACTATTAATTATTAAAATTAATCCTTTCATAACCAAACTGGTCACACCACACCAAAATATAAAGATGTTAAAGTGTATAAATAAAAGTAATAAAAAAAATAAAATCAAGGGTAACAAAATAATCTATTTATGCATGATCCAACCCATTTGTGTAAATTTCAATTTATATCCAATTAATACTTAATAAATTAAAATTGATCGAAAATATTTTTAAAATTTAAATTTTTCATAAAATTATTAAAAAGTTGACACCTATTTTTCATTAATATGGGTGTTCAAAGGTCATTTGATTTTAAGGAATAGAGAGGAACCAATCCAAATTATTTGAACTTTTAATGAAATTTAAAGGATATATTAATAGGCTTATGAAAAAATATTAATAGGTCTATTTGATACCCCTCAATAAAATATTGCTTTAAAAATATTTAAAATTAATAACAAAATAATTTATATGTAATTTTTAAAAAACGTTTGTCACTAAAATTTTATCAACTCTATATTAGTGATGAAAAAGTAACTTTTGTCATTAAATTTAGCCACTATTATATTGATTTTTTTATTCTGTATATTTATCATACAAATAAGCCTTAAACTAAATGTAGTATACTAGTAATATATAACTGGCCTGATTGTATAACTTCTACTACTTATAATAAGTAAAAAAGAAGAAGAGGAGAAGTAATTAAAACTTCTGATTTTGTATGGTCCCATGTAAAATGAGTTTAAAAAGACTAACGTTCTATTAATTTAAGTGACAAAATCTTTTTCCAAAGAAAAACTTTGGATTTAAGTCTCAACTATAAATGGAAAAAATAATAGAAATTTATTTATTTATTTTTACTTGAGTAAATTTTTTATTAAAAATATATAAATAAAAAATTAAAATTAAAAGAGGAATCTGCATCATAACTTAAATGTATAAGAAAAATATAAATATATAGTTAAATTTAGAAAACAAAGATCATATTTTTATAAATTTTAAAAATTTAATAATATAAGTAGTTGAAATTTCAGATAAAGAAAAACTTAATATAACAAATTTAAATTAATTAACTATGAAAAATTAGGTTAAAATTAATGTAATAAATATTAAAAGTAATTAATGATTTAATTTTTTTAGAAATTCTTAATGATAAAAATACATTGTGTCATTAAGAGGGAGAAAAGTGATATTAAAAATAATAGATTATAATAATGGTAATAATCATGGTGGTGGTTATTAAGATAAAGGTGATAATGATTTTAATGATGATACTTGTTGTGAGATCTTAACGTAAATTAAATCTTTAAGATATTTAATTTTTTTAATAAATCTTATAATTTTATTATTAAATTTTTAATTTAAATTTAAAATATTTTAATTTTAATATTTTATTTTAATCTAACCGTTGAAATTAATTATATTATTCTCATATTCTCATGATACACGTCATCTGTATAGATATATATACATTTAAGATTAAAAAAAATATAAATTTATAAATGGGCAAATTTTTTATTGTTCCAATAAAATATCAATGAATATTTGATCATTTGATTCTCTAATATAATTAATCCATCTTATCCATCCACAGGTTTTAAGACCGTACGTCATAAACTAATCATGAAAGTTAGAAGGGAAGATATATATATCCAACTGTTTCAAAGTCAATCGATTAGCGAGATAAAATTTCACTTTTTTATGTGTTGTCTTGGTAGAATTTTTATTTCGACGCTTACTTTAGGTAGTGGGTTTTTTAATTACTGATAATAAAAGAGAAATTGTATTTATATAGTCTTTTGTACAGTGAAATAAACGATAAAGAAAACTAAAAAGTAAATAAAACGTGCAATATAACAATTAATGTGATAGAGATAAAAAAAAAGAAGAACTAAGGAGATAATGTTATAAAAGTTGTTGTAAAAAAATATTACATGAAAACTCTTGTAAAAATATACTAAAAAAGACAATATGAACCATTCTAAGAAAGTGACATACGTGTAGTTCACTTAATCATGATTTAATAAATGTAATTAGTGGGATTTGGTTTGGATTTATACGTCAAATCCATTCTCAGCTCAGCGCATTAATTTGTTTATTTGGCTTGTTGTTATCTTATTGGTAGTGACTTAGCTAGAATAATCTTAGTGGGAGGTGAGTAAGTGAAGATTAAACAGAAATAAAGGGGGAATGTGGAACTTATACATAAAATAACATAGAATTGAATATGTGTTTAGAGGAAGTGTCGTATATGGGAAAAGAATATCGTAGTATCCCTGTTCAATGTTGTCCTTGGCGTGTACGTTGGGTGGTGGAAGGTGACGATTGAGGACTCTTGAAATGGGGCCCAAATATACCTTACACCTCACCTCAGCTGTTTCAATGACTACTTTTTGTTAGTTTTTTTACTGCCTTTCCTGTTAAGACAAATGATAAGGTTTGAAATTTGCATTCTTCAGCTTTACTATCGTTATTCTCTTTTATATATATATATATCCTTTAGGCACTAGCTTTTGGAAAATAATGCAAGTTACAAGCATGTGACGAAGATGGATAGATGATCATTAAGCTACCAAGAATTGGTTTGAAATTTGATCATGCTATAGGTATATATGATCCACAAATCACAAGACAAACATAAGTTTAAAGGTGTGCATAATGAATGGGAAACCTAGTGCAAAATGTGTGGCAGGCAAATCATATATAGTGGAGGAACGGGGTGGAGGGCGATTCAATATTGTTCCAATTTTTTATATTTTTTTTTATCTATATGTCCCTCCAAAACAAGAGGTCCATGTCACCAACCAATTTAGGGCGTGTGGCACTCCTTGTGAAAGATCTTTCATGATCCGAGTCATTATTTTTTGCATTATTTGAAATGCATTATTATTACATGAGCATCTCTCTTGGTTACGGTTGTGAAATATGCATTAATTCTAGTTGGTTCCATTATGTTTATATATATATATATATATATATATATATATAGGTCATCTAGTCATGTCATTTGTTAGGTTGTTAACTGAAAGCTGATCAGCATTCATGCGTATACAATAAGTATAGCCGAAAAAACAGAAGGCTCATTAATTCAGACAGAATGGGAAGAGGAACAAGAAACTACGTGGGGAGACTGCATACACATCAGCAACAAACAACTACTTCCGTCTTCCCTGTCTGAATCTCTTGTTATCAATTCAATTACTCATAGTTAATTATGAATATGAAAGACTACATTAGTTGAATTTATCTGTAATTTAAGCTAATTATATAAGAATTAAAAATTGTTAAATAAATTTAATTATTAAAAAATATGCAACTACAAAATAAAGGTTGATTGAAAATATTAATACTTCTTTTTAAAAAAATTAAAAAGTTTAAATATTTTTTTTTGAAAGCATGTAATATATTTTTTAAAATATAACAAAATTGGTTTTTCAATGCGTTTCCAATACAAAATTATTTTCATTGGGAGGTGGAATCTAACTTTTTTTTTTGGAAATTTTTTAATAAACCTTATGAAATACCAAATGAATATCAAAACATATTACGTCAGATTATCAAGAGGTTTTAAGGAATACTTGGATCCATAAAATTTAATCAATACGCAGCGAAATCTTGCAGCAGTCATGAACAATTGGTTTAATGACCTTCCTCAACCAAATTATCTTCTTCCTTATGAGACTTTCGTTTTCTCTTCATGGGGAGAGGAAGAATTGTTTCTTGATTTGGTGTCTTAGGGACCATAAACATACCTTAGGTTTTAACCTATTAGGGTTTCCATTATTCCCTAATGGACTAAACTGGTCGCTCATTAAGCCTATATTAATTTTTTATTGACCGTCTAATCGGCTCATTGAATTAGATCCCATTATAAATAACTAATATAAATCTTATAATATAATATATAACCCATATTAATTAATTAGGAATTATAAAATTCTTAACATTTTTTAGTTAAAAATATTATTATAGTAAAAATATCATATTATTCTTATTAGATCATTTGATATGACAAGCAATTTTTTATATAAAAATACATGTTAATTTTTTTATCCCCAGACAACTTTACATAAACATTTATAAGAATATTTATTTTTGTCATTCCTATGATTCATATACATGAAGAATATGATTCTTACATAAGAAAAAAACTTTCCTTGTATCAAATACCCTTTAAGTGTTTGTTTGTAGTGATTTCCTGTTTTTTTTTAGTTTTTAGATATAATTTTCAAAATAAAATACATTTAGCTAAAGTGGAGCTGAAATTGGTTTTAGCTCTATTTTAAAAAAATTACATACATTTTCAAAAAACAAATTGTGAATATAATTTTTAATTTTAAAATACATATTCTAGCTACCTTTAACAATAATACATCTTCTTATGTTATCACTATCAACATTATTATGATTATCATTGACATTATTATTGGCATTAACGTTAACATTGTCATCGTTATTATTGACACTATCATCATCATCACTACTATCACTAATTGTACTAGCAATGTCCTAACATTATTTCTACTATCATGTCATTACTATTGTTGTCTTCATTATCACACAAATACACTTTTAAATTAATTTCAATAGGATAGATAACTTTCAAAGTGGTTTATCTCAAAATTACAAATTAAAGAAAAAAAATTAAAATTAAAATTTAAAATATGATAAGTTATTTTATCACTCAAAGAAATTTATGTTTTTTAATCCAAGTTCCCATTTACTTTTTTTAAGTTTCAACCAAGGATACATTTGAATGTATGATTAATATTTTTTTTAAAAAAAGAGTATAGCTATATTGGAGTATTGATGAGGGGACCCTCCTTTTTATATTTGTTTTTGTTTTTAAGTCAGCAGCTTTTTGAAAAAATGAAACCGTTACCACCTTTCGACCCACTTAATTTATTAATGATACATTGATACACAGATTTACTCACACACCAAGCTATGAGAAATAAAATAAAAATAATAAAAAATAAAAAATGGGGAACGAAAGATTCCGTGAGGAAGGAGTACACCGTGGGCACTCCCGTCACGGCATGCATGCGCCCAGCCGTTTCGGGACGGATGGCGTTTATTTAAGTACAAAATGAATCTTCTTCAGTTCTTCTTTATTAATCGAACGGCTGAAACAGAATCTCCTCTCACTAGAGTAGAGTAGAGTAGAGCACATACGATTTATCCCATACTCATCAGGTGCTCTACACATCAACAACCTTACCATAAATCCATATTGGAGCCCTATCTTAATCCATATGATGTCACATGGTCCTATGTTGCATTACATTTTTCAGAAAATAATATAAGTATAGTATATGTTGTAGGGTACGGCACCCTAGGCCGCATCCCAATTAAATGGTTCAATTAGAATTATGAAATACATGGATAAAACATCCTAATCCCAAACAATTAAGTATGGGAATCCCTTTTTAGATATCATTATTCCACGTTAAATTCTTAATTGCCAAGGAGCAAATCACAAGGTTCCCAAGTCGGAATCTCCATATCCAAATTGAATTTACAATTCCGATATGCGCTCAAACGAAAGTAAGACATCTAAAGCCTAATTTGAGGCATTTTGCTTTATGTTTATCTAAAAGATCATGTATAAACTTTTATCAGATTACAATAACCCAATCTCGTGAAACATGCATGCATTTGTACATTATTTAGAATTAGAATGAGGTCACACAGATACATGTCCTTTAACAACTTTTTCATCATATAAATTCGATCAGAAGAGGAAATTCGCCACTGTAATTCTCGATCTTATAATCTGTAACCGATACAAAGTATTAATAACTCATTTAAAGAATTAAAAAAAATACTATATTATTAATTCTTGCAGCCTTTTGGGTAAATTTTTTTTTATCTCTCTTCATTATTACATATATTAAAATTCATATTTTATAATGAGAGAATAATGAATATCCATGTAGCAGCATTTGATTTCTTTATTTTTGTGTTTGTTTGTTGCGAAACATGCAAGAGGATCATATTCTCTCCTATTGTGAAATTGACATGACCAGTTCACCCCTGAGTGCGCGATGATAATCCTATCCTCTACGGGGAAACTCATAAAAGGTAGAGCCCACAGAGAGGAGGGGGGTGGGTCCCACTGCTTCTTCCTACTCAAGAAAAATGACGACACTAATCACCTATCTCCCCATAATCAAAACCTCTCTATAAATACCTTTCCACCCCACCATCCACCTCCCAACCCAATTAATCTTTCTTTACAATTCCTTCTCTCAATAATTCTCCTCTGTTTTTCACAAAGCAACATGGCTGCATACAGAGAACCCATGAACATGAACATGAGCGACAGAGCCCCGGTTTCTCCGCAGCAACCACACTCTCCGTGGCATTCCCCGGTTCCGTACTTGTTCGGAGGGTTAGCGGCGATGTTGGGTCTCATAGCCTTCGCTCTATTGATCCTTGCATGTTCCTACTGGAAGCTCTCAGGGTACCTCGAAGGGAACGGGGAAACAGAACGGGACCTAGAAGCTGGCGAAACGGAGCAGGACCAGAAACCTGCGAAACCATACGAGGAGAAGATCTTGGTGATCATGGCCGGGCAAGAGAAGCCAACATTCTTAGCAACTCCGAGTGTTTCGAGTTGCAGCACTAGCAGGTCCTCTTCCTTCGGCGACAACACCAGCACGTGCACCTGCGAGGAGAACCGAAAATCGCTTGAAATGGCACAGGCTGGGACTGGGACCACCGAAACCGCACACTCCTCGTCGGATTAGAACCCTTGATCGGGCCAAACATGGCCACCTGTTGGGGGGTTTTGTTTTGTAGCCAGGTTGCTTTCGTGAAAAAGCAAAGCTCGTGACACCCGGGTGTCTCTCTAGGTTGCATGTTCAACAATTGGTGGTGATATGGGAATTCTCTTTTCTTTTTTCTTTTCTTCTTCTTCTCTTTCAGTTCTCGTCTGTACATTATTCCGGGAATGTAAATTCTTTGAGGTGGAATTGAGCCCTTGCTGTTTCACAAATCACAATTTTGTTTTTTTTTTTTTGGTTTATGTTTTCTTCCTTTTTACTAGATGAGATTTGAAAACCTGGAACAAAAACCGAGGGGAGAAAACAGAAAGAAAAAAATGGGGGACAGAGAGAATTTAACACTCAGAGTAGTTTTTCTGATTGATTTTAAGACGTGGAGAGGTGGTAGATGTTGTGGTGTCGTGTTAAGGAGAAGGTAACGTGTACAAGCGAGTGTGGGAAAGTGGTTTTATTTATGTGTGATGTGTCTGATGCGGCGAGAAGAAGCTGTGATTCAATCAATGCAGTGGCTGCACTGTTTGTTCCTCGTGCCACTCGCCTAATTAGCTTCAGTTTAGTTCCTTCTATTTATTCATTATTCTCTTTTTTTGGTGTTTTTTCTGTTTCTGTTTACGACATCCCATTCTCAATTTCCGGGATAAAACGGCCCCTGGAAATGCTCAAACAGCCCCTAGAAATAGAATCATGGTTTTGGCTTGGTTTCATTGTTTCAACTTTCCTTCCAAACAAAACATTTTACATAAGTTACTCGTCCCTGCCCTGCGTCTGAAACGGTTTTAGTATTATGCTCTAGATTTTATAAGTACTGCAGTTTCATTATAAAAATAAATAAATATAGGTGAAACATTTTTTTTTAATTTTTTCTTTTATTCATTTTAATACATTCTTTATTTTTTTTTTTCTTGTGAGTGTAAATGTGCCAATGTGGTATGAATAATATTTTGGTAATGAAATATACTTTCTTCTTATTTATACTAGACTGCTTTATTAGTTGTCGTGAGGTCTAGAATAACCTTTTCATCGGGGTCCTTTTATTGATTGATATTCATTGAAGTATAGTGGGGTAAGGGTGACGGTATTGTGGGTTTAATGTATGTCCATAGCGTGTCTCCAAAATCATGATAAACACTAAACAGAATTGTTGGTATTGGTACTTGTGAATGTGAAGTGGAGTATATCAACTAGTATTACTCGTACAACAGTTTCTTTTTTATTTTATTTTTACTTTTTTTCTATTATCTTATTATTTTTCATTGAATTATATATATATTTTTTCTATTTATATAACCTGAAAAATGGGATGTACATTTTACCGTTTTCCTTTCTATTTACAGCAGTGCAAATTATAAAAGAAAAAATTGCCTCTAAAGGTGAATTTTTTTTTACCACTATTTTCTTCCCTTAAGATGAGATGAATTTCTTTTAAATTTATTTTTATCAATTCTTCTGTTATATTTGAGTACATATATATAGAACCGTGCAGTTATGTGTTTTTTTTTCAGTGTGTGATGTTCAACATATGCATTCACATATTAGACTATTCCTCAATAATTTGATTAGGACAGGAAATATTTAATCATATCTAGGGACTTTGTAGATTGACAGGAGAAATAATCTAAATAAACTTAATAGTACTATAATAGAAATGGGTGCTTTGTATTTAACGCAGTTATACAGGATTATCTGCTTCATAACAATCACCACATGCCAAATAATAAAGAATTATACAATTTAAATTATAATTGTTTACAGCACGTTCAATTTTTCTGTCTGTTTTTAATTACATCATGTTATTTTACTACATATTTCTTTTTATTCCTTTTTATCTCTCTCTTTCGTATAAAATGTTACACAAAATTAATGTAAACCAACATTTTTCAATAAAAGAAATCTCTATGGAGTACAGGTTATACAATTTTATATGTATGATTAAAGATTTAAAGTAATTAATACTGATATTGATACCAGCACTTTTCAATAAAAGAAATCTCTATACAGTACAGGCCATACAATTTTATATATATGATTAAAGATTTAAAGTAATTAACACTGATATTGATACGGATGAACTAAGTGACAAACACAAATACGTGGTACTTAATAGTATTCCATAAAAATGTTAATGGTAAAGTGTGGGGAGAAAAATATATAAGAAACATAATCCTTTAATTTTTGTAGGTTTTCGACCAAAGCAAAAAAGAAAATATAAAGGAATCTCTGTACAATAATGCGGAATAGGTGAGCTGAGTCCATTCTTTCCTATTCTTTCCCTCAAGCAACTCTAATACTTGCCAAGTGTATGAGGGCACTTTGTCTGCCTCGCTTTCGTTAAAGCAACACCATAGACATTTTTTTTTTAGAGTTAATTATGTCACAAGGTAGTCTTAAAAAAATGTTATTAGCTAGCAATACTCTTGCATATCCATGAAAAGAAAAAAGATAAAAAGATGATGACAACGCTTCCATTGTTGTTTGACTTGAGCTTCTATACTTTTTTTCGCATAGAAAATGCGTCCTCAATTGCATAGTGTAGCGCACCATATGCCTTTAGGGGTAGACCTTGATGTACTCGTTGACCAAAAATACTGTTCATCTACTATCTTCATGGTCTAAATCATGCACAGGTTATTTCTTAAAAATATATTTATAATTGTAAGCGACTGAGTTATCCTTTGTATCAAAAGTAAAACCATTAAACTTCTCCGGTTCATCTTTCAGTTTACACTGGCCGCAAGATGTTCAAGAACTCTACGAATTGAAATTGAAATTAAAACCAATACCAATATGCACCAGACGATAGCAAAGATATGTTCCGTGTGTTATTAAATTAGGTTCCACAATAAGAAAACACACACACATAAAACAAAATGCTTTAAAGTTGACAAATTATTGCTGTTGTCATATTTTTTTAACTGTATTGCTCTAGAAATTGGATTTAGGGAAAGGAAAATGCTAATTTTAAGTGATATGGCGTGAAATGCTAACAATATTATAAAGTATATCCATTTCCCGAACCAAGAAAAACTTTCACTGTAACATTTTTCCTCCTTTACAACTTATGGAATTATGGAAATTCGTCTTTAAAATTCAAAACTATGATGTTACATTTCACCCTTTTCTTTTTCATGTTGGATATTTTACACTTTGCCCCTTTCTCCGTATTGTACTCAGGATATGATGAAATTCTTTAATGGGCTCCACTTTTACCTTCAAACATATGCAGCATCATTGGATCAATGTCTTCTCTTTGGGAGGGTGAGTTTGTTACAGATTTTGAATGGCTATGTTTTCCTTAGGTTGACAGCCTCCCCCATCTCTTTCCACATATAAAAAATTGTATGATTCAGTCATTGAACTTAGGCTGAGAAAGAAAAGTCAGTTTTTCAAATAATAGACATTAATTTTATAAATATATTTTTTGAATGTGAAGTTGTTTTTCAAAAAGAAAATTGAGGAAAAAGGTGAAAAGCTGCATATACCTACCAATGATGAAAGAAATTAAGAAGCTAATTATCTTTTTTCTCTATATATGTATAACATTGCAATTTGAAGAGTTAGGGTGAAAGAAGCAAAACTATATCAGAGGAAGTAACATCTACCAATGACAATGACAACTTATTGTTATTGGGATAAATATGGTCCTATGCGGCTAGCTGGTCTAGCTTGTATGGTCTTCAAATCGAATAACGCTCATTGTCGTTGTTGAGGCTTTATTGACATTGATACAACGAAATTGTCTGTATTAATAAATCTTGCATTATTAAAGGAAGCTATCTATATGGTATCCATAGACAGAAAACTTAAATTGCATATCAAAAATACAAAGAAAATGAAAATTGAAGAATATCTTGTTGCCGTATATAGAGCTAGCGTAAAAGTCATAGAGGGTAAAATTTAGTAAGCTAGACATCAATATTGATATCATAGACAATAATTTTAATCTTTATTTTGTATCCGTTACACATCTACAAAAATATATGAATAAAATTAATAAATCAATAAAAATATATTAATTAAAAATTACTATAAATCAATTAAAATTTTACTCTTAAATAATCAAAGCATAACATTAAAAACATTGACCCATGTTATTAAAAAAAACAAACATAACATTAATTCATCCAAACTTAAGTCATAAATAATCAATATTATAAAGATAATCATTCAACGTTCAAAGAAAAGTTATTAAATAGGTATAAATCTTCACTATTAATTTAAAGCATTAAATATCACAAAATATTGATTCACAATTGAAAATTCATCTTAAAAGAATTTGTCAATAAAGTCATAAATTTATAAATAAAAAAAATACTAACTCAGTATTTTTAAATAAAATATGAAACAAATTTAATATAAAATACATCTTAAATTAAAATTCATTATTCTATGTTGAATTATTATTGATAGTCATCAAGTTAGAAAAACATAATTATTAATTTTTTGCAAAAGAATATGTATATAATATAGATTATTTACTTTAAGTAACATATTTTAATTATATTAATATATGATATGTGTGGGACAGGACAAATGAATATCATAATTTCATACACAAAAGTTAAAGATAAATATTTATTTTCATCTCCAACCAATAGATAATTACTTTTTCCATTTACTAATATCTTTCTGAATACCCATAGCATCTGCCTCCGGTTTGTCATCTTAATCCCCTCTTTCCTTATCTATAAAGATGTCGTCATGTAACTATTAAATTCATTTAGTAGTAATTCTATATATCCATATCCATACATGTAATTGAGCATCATCATTTTCCTCACTCATCAATGTTGGTTAATATCTGATTGGTCAATATGTATGTATTTATGAGGGGGACACCAACTTCCTCTCACAATAGCAAAATGTGATAAAAGCAACTATATTTGCATACACCTGAACAGCTCAATGCAAAATGCGATTACAGTAACCTCCATTAGGGTGAGCGCCCCACCTATTCACTCTAATATGGGCCAACGTAGTGCTACTAATCATGGTGTGTCTCACATCCTCCATGGGATGGCCTAAGTCAAAGTAATTAACTCTGATATTCACATTACATGAACTCAATTTCATTCTTTTAACAATGTTAAATAATTGAAGAGAGATTACATCAATATTCCAATATATTATAACGAAATAAATCGATTGGTTATGATGTCTGGAGATTCTTGTGGGGGTGCGGTTGTTTGTAAAGAGAAAAGTTGTGAATTCAACGAGGATGAGGGTACGAATAATTGTGAGTTGCCCATTTAGCTACTTGATGTCAAATCAAAACATTCCCAAATATAAATCATGTCAACAGACAGTGTAGCCAAGACTTGAACTTTAATTTGTTTACGTTTATTTTTTCCCCACCACGAGAAGAGTCACAACTCTTTGGGGGGCTGTGTATATGGGTAGATAAGGCCAGTGTCAATGATTAAATAAATGACTTCTCACCTTAATTAAGGTTTTCTTGGTTATTCTTCAAGGTGGTACATTTTAGAGGTAGCTGTTGAAGCTTAGTGCATATTCATATGATCATAATTTATCAACATCACATGTGGGTACATTGTTACGCTGTGAGAAAGTGTACCCAACTGTTTCAAGTTATAATAAAATAAATTAGAATATTGTTCTCAGAGATATGTTAATTATATGTCGTTATTTCATTTAGCATATACGAGCTTTAACATATTTTGAAAATATGTGTCCTTAATTAATTTATAGTTATTTATGGCTGATTATCCTATTATTAGTATTGTTAATTGTGGAAAAGCTTCAAACAAAAATGACTATTATTATCATTATTACTGTTGTTAGTGATAACAATAAAGGAAAAATAAAAAGCTAAAAACAATTAAGTTTTAAAGTTGTCATAATCTGTGTTCTAAAATTCAAGAAAATGTTACATTTAATTAACTACTTTCTATTACAATTTATTGTTATTTTTTAATTAAATTATATAAAAATTATTATTATGATTATTACCTCCTCAATGTAAAACATTTTTGTAGGTACATTTAGTGGAAATTTATTTCATCTTCACATCATGTTAACCTGAGAACAAAAGGTTATACAATAATGATGTAAAATAATGTTACATTATTATTTAAATCATCATGTTTAATAAATTTATTAATTTTTAAAAAATTACCTTAAAAGTCACACCAACAACTATTTATAATTAAATAATAGTATAAAAATATTTTATACAATAAATTATTAACATTAAACTCTATTAATTAATGAAAATGATGACAAAATAAAGTAGTCAAATCTTATTAGACATCTATGAAAAATATTTCATACTAACAATATATATAAATTAAACTTTATTTTTTATTATTTAGTGAATATTTTTAAACAATATGGACACACTTTATATTTAAAAGAATCCACATAAATTCACAAATGATCAAACTATTAAAAAAATATTTATCCAATGGATATGATTCACTTGATAACTCACACTAAGCTTGTAGGAGGGAACCTGAATTTCACAAAACACGTCCTTAAAGAGGGATAAGAAATTTTAAATGTAACTAAATTTCAGATTAAGTAATAATCTCGCAACCAACTCAAAAGATTGAAATTTATTAAAATACATAATGATCTTGTCATAGATACAAACTCTAACTACATTGATTAAAGGAATACTTTAATATTGCTGTAAAAAAAAACTTTAATATATCGTTGTTAACTTAAAATAATAAACATCATCATGGTGATTTTTTTGGTTATTGGGATCCAAAAATATCATGGTGCTTGAAAGGTTTTTCGACCCATCCTGATATGCTGAGTGTTTGTCTTTAGATTCAGCCGGGTAATGGGCCTTGGTAGCAAACTCCATTTTTTTATTTGGCAAATAAAATGCAGCAACCCTCATGTCCACCAATTTATAGCCATGGCATGGGTACCTCACACCCGCACAAACCAGACCTTCATCCTGGGTTGATGGAGAAATGTAGGACGGTACAACACAAATCTCCTCTTAATCATAAAATTCTAGTCCTGAGGGTTGAATGTATAAGGATTATTTAAGGTGTGTTTGGTTTGCATTTTAATTTTCTGTTTTTATTTTTTGAAAATTATTTTTATTTTCAAAAGATTAGAATTTGAAATTATGTTTGATTTTACTTCTTGTTTTCTGTTTTCAAGAAATAAAAATATCACAAATATATTTTCAAAAGAAAATGTATTTTTAGATTTGTTTAAAATTACATCTCTTGCCACCGCATTTTCATTTTATCCAAAATGAGATTCTTGGTTTCAATTGAAAACGAGATTTTATTATTTCCAGTTTTTGGTTCGTTTAAAAAAATATTTTCACCGAAAATATTTTCAAAAATTTAACCAAATGCATTTTAATTACCATTTTTTTCCAGTAAAAATGAAAATAAAAAACAGATAAACCAAACACCTTCTTAAATAGCTTGAAAGTGAGCCTTTTGGTCCAAAATGGTGACAAATATCATATTGATAAGATCTGTTATAAAAAATAATTTGTGTTAATTGTTGAATATCCGAAAGGATTACTTTTTAGTATGTCGTTTGGAATTTGGAATGGGATGACATTAATAATTTTATAAATTTTGAAATTCAATGACAGAGATACCAAAGAAAGTTTTCTCCGCAAATATGTAAAAGATGAAATTAATCCAATAAAATACACAAACATACAAATGTAACCATATCAAGTTTGAATGTCATTTAGTAATGTTGGTAGATCACCGAAGTTGACTAATATTTTAATTTTGTGCCGCATACGATTTCAACTTGAAAAAAAAAAATCTGAATTTTTAATATTAGCAAAAACTTGCACTTCGTCCAATTGGCATGTTAACACGAGTTTGGTTTTCTTTTTATATTATTTTTCCAAATTTGCCAAGAAGGAACTTGAGATCAAATATCAAAGCTTACAACTTCGTATCACATCAAGCTTAAAAAAAAATTAACTAACTGGGGAAAAGTTTCCGAGTAAAATAAGTCATGAAAAAGTAAAAGACTTGATGTCAATTCAGTAACTTGTGACCCTAGATGAGACTCGAGAGAAACTTGTTTAGATTTGGTTTGGCTGTAGTAACCAATGTTATCAAGAGGCATTACAAGTGATCTCATGATACGCGTGCATTTTGCTAAAATAAAATAATGGCTTAAATATATTTTATTTAGTATTTAGTATTTTTTTATTTTTTTAATCTTCGTAAAATGTATTTATTTTATTTTTTATTCCTAAAACACTTTAGGTAATATTTTTTCACTATTTAAAATATTATCTAAAGTATTTCAAAGACAAAAAAACAAAACAAATATATTTTGTAAGGATTAAAATAAATTTTTTATATGAAAGAAAATAAAAAATATTAAATGCTAATGATAAGAATACATTTTAACCTAAAATAATAATAAAAGAATGAATTGAAGGGAAGGTATTATTTTGGAACAAAATGATAAATGAGGTTAATGCCAGTAGTAATGAGAGCATAATCTTTTTTCTTGTAATAAATTATGTTTAAGTAGTAAATAAATAATTACCAAATGATTATGTCAGTGTTCTTGGACCATTTATAATTCTAAGGTTGTGTTTGATATACACTAAAATACAAGATAATAAGAATAATGCAAAATAAAAACACAAATAACATTTTTTTTATTTCCTACATCATTTGATAAATAATGGACAACACATGTAAATTAATCTTATTTTTTTAAAATATCTAATATTAATTCTCTTAATACAATTTACATCAAATTTTAAAATGATTACAATGATTAATTACTATTTCTTTGGTTATTAAAGAGATGAAAGTAGGGATACATATTCCTTGTTAAAATTAGGATTTTTTTTTATCTTCATCTACTTGATTTGTTTTTTCCCTTAATCCTTTTTTTCAAATCCAACATAGAATAAAAATATTTATCATGTTCAGTAGCATAGTATTGAAAGAATCAAGTGAACCCTAAATCTTTCTTTTACTACCTATGATTTAGACATTTATACTTTTTCAGCCAAGAAAAATCTACAACAAACTGAAATCAATAGGATTCAAGAGTAACAAAATTATATATATAATAGTTTTTGTGGGCGTGAAGATAATAGTCTTTCATCCAGACATGCGTTTCATTTACATTCATGACGTCATTGTCTCTTTTTTTTTTTTTTCTTTGAGAAGATCAAAGCCGAAGAAGTAATTGGTTTCTTCAAATGACCTAGATTTCCTTCCAAATCTTTAAGCCATGCATTTTTTTATGTATACTCGTTATATTGCCTCCACGTAATAAATCTCATGTTGATTGTATAGGGATGATAATGGGGTGGGACAAGTTTGACTATACCGATCTCCACCCCCGCAAATGTCAGGACACGTTCAGGTTTATAAAAGACATGGTAAAAAAAATGAAACTCAACCTTATCTCCATCAGGTTGTATCAGATTCAAGGAAATTCATCTCATGTTTATTTTTATTTGTTTGTTAGATATAATTTAAATAAATCATAGATTAAGTTAATAATTATACTTTAATTCAAATAATATATATATATATAAATTATTAAGTAATAAATAACATAAAGATATTTAAGAATTAAATGATATTTTTAGTGAAATGTACAATTTTTAATTTTATTATTTAATTAGTAATATAATTATAATCTTATTTATTTAAATATTAAAATAATTATAAAAATAAAATAAGAAAATAAATACATGATTAATAATTACATATTATATATAATAATAGAATTATATATAAATGCATAATTATATTACTAATAATTATAAACATATAGATGGCGGTTGGGTATGATAGCGGGTGAAAGATCTTATTTTTCGTAAAATAAATAAAAAGAGCTTTATTTAAAAATTAATAGAGTTTTTAGAAGTTAAATAAATGAGAGAAAAGGGTTTTGGTTAATTAAAATAAGAGTTTTATAGTATTAAAAAATAAATAGAGTAAAATGATGTTCTAGAAAATAAAGTGATGTTTTAATTGGTTATTTAGTTAATGAAATAGTAAAATAGAGTTCTTTTTTGTAAAATAATAAAATAAACAAAATAAAATAAATAATAGACTCGGAGTATCTTAACTATAAATAGAAATATATTATATCAATTTTTACATTTATGATATGTTTTAGCTCTCTATTTCTCTCAATTTCGTTCTCTCTTCTTCATCTTCCAAAATTCTCTTTTTTTCGCGTATACACCTGAACTCATTCCAGTAAAACTTTGCTCTCATACTCTTTAACCGTTGGAGCATCCTGAAATTTGAACACCTCCCTTGGAACTCATTTTCGCACATTCTCATCGTTAGGATTTGCAAAATAATACCTGTAGAGAGAGCAATGTCTCTCGCACGGAGACAATGAAATCGAGGTTTCGATCCCTTCTTGTTCTCTCTAACACTTAAAAACTCTAGCAGAGCAACCAAAGTAAAAGCTTAATGAATTTTAGAGAACCACTAGAGACGTCGCGCTATTAGACTATACATGTGAGCCCGCTGAGAGGTAAGGGATGAGTTACTCACACTTGGAGATTACAATTAACATGTGTTGGGATCCCTAGAGGATAAATTTTGGGTTATTTTGGATTGTTTTATGAATTTCAATTTTGTTCTTATTTTTTTATTTGCGAATTGATTGTGTTTGATAGACTAATTGATGTTCCAATGTGAAATTATTATGAATTTGGTATATTCTTGTGTTGAGTGTGAAACCTAAAAATTAGCGTGAATTGATGAAATTAAATAAGGATATATTTACCATAAGAGAGAGTGAGATATTGTTTATTTTATTTTTTTCCTTTTCGTGCTTTTTAGGATTTTTTTATATATAGCTTGAAATTAATATTATAATTTGAAATTAGAGTAGGCTAACAGAATGAAATTCTCGATTATTGTTTGAGTTTTAATATTTAGTATGATTTTATATAATGTTTCATATTGTTATTCTTTAAAATTGGCCAAAGTTTATTTAACTATAAGGTTCTCCAAAAGTTTTAGTGAATCCTTGGTGTAATTTTGTTTGACTATATTTCACTTTGTAAATTCATTATTAGAATATTTGCGTGTTTAGTTATTTATGTACTCAATGTGTTTATATATGTAATACTATTTGTATATTATGAATTGTGATTGAGGTTGAGTATAAGTAGCAAGTTGAGCATGGATTAATTTGTGAGATACACGTGAACATGTGATGGAGGATTGTGACGGGGAGGTATTAAATTGTAAACATGTGATATGATTGTGAATAAGTGTGTGGTTAATACTTGATGTGATTAACATCTTTTTAAAAACTAAAAATAAAGAAAAAAACCAAAACTCAAAACTGATTTTATTTTTTAAAAATTTCAAACTAAAAAAAAAGAAATCACCCCAAACAAGACATAAAGAATTAGAATAATGCTACTTCGTATCTTGATTGATTTCCAGATGATATTAATGAAGCTATTAATCATTAATAGGTCAATCAGCTTCATTCTATTATTTAAGTATTTAAGAATAGACGTCTAGTTAAATTCACATTAACTTGAATTCTTATACGTATTTATATTTATACATGCTTATGTACACCATAAAAACGTATACATGCATAATTTTTAATTTGTTCATAAAATGAGGAAGAAGAAAAAAACAGTTTGGTGGAATTAACTCCCTGTAGACAAATACTCTAGTCCTGAGGAATTCGAGTACAACTGTTAAATAAGGATTCTTAAGGGCATATTATCTTATGTTACAATTAGTCAATTACACCCATATTTGTATATCTATGATTTTAAAAAGTGCCTGTTATTATAATATATATTCCATCCCCTTTGTTATAGTTGTTCAAGCAAACTTAATATGAAAAGTTGAGTTAGCCGGCCAAAGTCGTTCGGCCGGCATTAATTACATGTGTGATTTGAGAGGACCAAATTAAACCACTGCAGTATACTTTAAAAAGAAAAAAAAAATCATTTGGGCACAAGCTCCTTAAGTTGAGCACTCCATTATTCCATAACATTGTGCCAATTATGGGATCCTCCATCAGTTGCTGCGGCTCGGAGAGGGTAGAAGAAGTGTATGTGAAATTACGTTTCTCCGTTTCTGTTTTATGATTTCAATGTTAATTATGTGAATTAGTTATTGGCTCTCATTTTAGTTGTTGGCATGATCATCAATCTTACTTAGCCATCATAATTGTACGTGTAATTTTGTATAGACCAACATCATTTGGCGTAGTTCACAATTCATGGAGAATATTCACATACAAGGAGTTGCATGCGGCCACCAACGGATTCAATGATGATAATAAGCTTGGTGAAGGTGGTTTTGGAAGTGTCTATTGGGGAAGAACCAACGATGGTCTTCAGGTAAAAATAGAAATCATAGCATTCATTATTGGGTTTGCCAATAACAGTGCAAAATTCATTATATATGGCTAACTCTTAATGGCAGATAGCGGTGAAGAAACTGAAAGCAATGAACTCAAAGGCAGAGATGGAATTTGCTGTAGAAGTTGAAGTTCTTGGAAGGGTTAGGCACAAAAATTTGCTGGGTCTTAGGGGTTATTGTGTTGGAGATGATCAACGGCTCATAGTCTATGATTACATGCCAAATCTCAGCCTGCTTTCTCATCTGCATGGCCAGTTTGCTGTTGAAGTGCAACTCAACTGGCAAAGGAGAATGAAGATTGCAATTGGCTCTGCGGAAGGCCTTCTGTAAGCTTCCACCTGACTCATTCAACAATTTATTTTCCTCATCATTAAACATTTAACTGAATTATATTGACTAGAAAAAGCTTTTACTCGCAGTATGATGTATCAATAATACATAAGTATATAACAATAAAATTATCTATTGGTATTTGGTATGATGCATCATACTATTATTAGTCACTGTAAATTAATAATTAAGAGACTTTATAATCAAGGCATGCTTGGTAGGAGTAAGAATACATGAGAATGAAGATACCATCTATATATTCAGACATACTTTCTGTTAACACACAATTAAGGTTGCATTTACCCTCCGATAAAGTACCCAAAAATTACAATGGCTAAACATCATTTCTTTTGAAAGGGTGCATGTAAGGGGGTTCTCCGCTCTAGCCTCAATGGGCAATTTTCACTTTTGAAATACCTTATTCTAAATGATATATGAGCATACGACTTCTTTTCAGCGAATATGACTGCAAAATTGACCTTACTTTTGAAGTGCTACATCTATAGTATCATGAATAGCTTGTGTGGCATATATAGTAAATTACAATTTAATGTAGCTATGCCTGTTTGAAATTTTAAAATTGGATGTTATTGCTAGGTACTTACACCGTGAGGTCGCACCCCACATCATCCATAGGGACATCAAAGCAAGTAACGTGCTTCTGAATTCAGACTTTGAGCCTCTAGTTGCAGATTTTGGGTTTGCAAAGCTAATCCCAGAAGGAGTTAGCCACATGACTACCCGTGTGAAGGGTACATTGGGATACTTGGCACCTGAATATGCCATGTGGGGAAAAGTCTCCGAAAGTTGTGATGTTTATAGCTTTGGAATTCTTCTCTTAGAACTTGTAACCGGTAGAAAGCCCATAGAGAAGCTCCCAGGTGGGCTCAAAAGAACAATAACTGAATGGGCCGAGCCCCTAATAACCAACGGAAGGCTCAGGGACCTTGTTGATCCAAAACTAAGAGGGAACTTTGATGAAAACCAAGTCAAGCAAACAATCAATGTGGCTGCTCTTTGTGTCCAAAGTGAGCCCGAGAAACGGCCCAATATGAAGCAAGTGGTTAACCTTCTGAAAGGGTATGAATTTGAAGAGAAGAAAGTCACTGCCATGAGAATAGATAGTATCAAGTATAATGAAGAATTATTGGCACTTGATCAACCTAGTGATGATGATGATCATGATGATGCAACAGCTAGCTATGGTGTTTTTAGTGCCATTGAAGTTCAAAAGATGAAGGATCCATACATGCGCGGTGATAACAAGAATATAGGCTAAAGCCCAAAGATTATATATATATATATATAGAGAGAGAGAGAGAGAGAGAGAGAGAGAATTTATTTGTTTTGTGAAGCCTTTATATCTATTGGTAATGTAATCAACTTTCAACTTCTAAGTATAATTTTCCCGTAATGACTAACTATTCTATCTTATTCTTTTAAAGCTAGTTCTTGTTTTATAGAATCTTTCATCAAATTGATTTTTCTCGATTCTCCCTCGCAATAACCGGGACAAAAAGATATCAAGGATGTGTTAAATTCTTATGACATAATGTCTTATACCATAAATTTGATCATTTTATATACATAGGATAAGATAATAATGTATGATCTAATAATTAAATTGATAAAATTTCATTTTCTTAAAAGCTATTGAAAGTGTTATTTTATAGAATTTAGTATCTAGTTTCAATGTAAAAGGATATTTGGAGAAGAAAAAAAAAATTTACTTACAATAAAAGTATAAATTAAATATAAAATATAATTATTTAATATTTTTAGTGTAGAATTCAAATTATTTTAATTATTAGTAAATTTGTAAATATCGTAATGTATTTAATATTTATTAAAGAAACTTAAGTTTTGATTAAAATCATTAAAGGAACTTATAACAAATATTTAAATAATCAATTAACTCTTTTTAGAATCCCTGGAGGGTATCTTGAATGATTATGACTCTTCATGAAATGGTCTGTGACTCTTCATAAAAGAGTGAGTTGAATCATTGTGATTGTTAATGAAAAGATATGTCGCTTCTCCGATTTCCCTATAAACATGTCTTGGGATTATGTTTCAGAAACATTCAAAGGCATTCAAGTGTACAATAAGAACATTAGAGAAAAATCAACAATGAGGGGTAAATACAATAACCTTATTTTATTATTTTGATGTTCAGATACCTTGAACTAAATTAATTTTATAATATAAGGATCAACAGACTCAGAGTTACATCTTTACTTTTGCTATGTAGAAAAAACAAAACGAAGTGTCTTTATGACGTGGGGATTAGATCAGCTTTTTTGAATTTTATTTAATAGAAAAATAACGATAAATTGGTAAAATGTGGCAAGCATTAGTGACAAAATAATTGCAACATGTGTTGAATTTAGATCAAACTTGTACGATTATTTGTTCTTTATTTATAACAACTTACAATGACTCTTACAGTGAAGTATGTCTTTACAGTACTCTGCAATTATAAATTCAGCCATAATTCTAATTAATGTCCTGAAAATTTCGAATCAGAGTAACAATGGTTTGATGTTTGAAAAGAAGATGTGCTAACGAACTTGAACCGAATATCTTTTCTTGCTTGAAATTAAGGCATTCTTATTATCTTTCAATTTTCCCCCCAAAAAAGTAAACCACATGAAGTGTAAGGGTATGGTGAAATTGTTGTTTAGTGTGGGGTTTGAAAGATGGATTATCCATGTCTTGGCAGTTCCCTAATCCAAATCGAGCCTCGCCTTCACACCTCCACCGTTAGGTATGGCAATCCGTTGTCACGTCTTATGTTATTTGGATGCTAGCAACATATTTGGATCCTATATAAAGTTTTGTCAAATCATCAAAAGATTAACTTCGTTACAAATTTCTTTATGCGTTTGGGATCCACTTGTACATTAGTAGTACATTTTAGCGTCGCTTCAAAAAATTGAGCAACAAATAACACAATTCTATATGGTGTGAACGTATTAATTGATTCTTATATGAATGTTGTGACTTCTACGATGTAAAGTCCACTTTTCTTTTTTTGTTTTGGTAGCAACCCCGATTTTCTCTATAGCCAGAGTAGCATCACATGTCACTTTCCAGTTTTTTATACTTGAGTTGTAAAATCGGCATTATTATTTAACGAATCTTGAAGTGAAAGTCGAACATGCTTATTCAGAAGAGGCGATTCTTATTCAGAAATAGCAATAATTGGATGTAGAATGACCTTATCTTCCTTGGAAGGGAGAAAATTATAAAGGAATCCATTCTTCCATAGCACACTAGAAGGCCTTCTGTTTAAAAAATTTCAATTCAATATTTTTCCAAGTTAACGAGAATATTCTTATGAGTCCCAACTATTATATTTGTGATAGATTTTAACCTCATCCTGCTATTAGTATTATATCTACATAACAAGGTACTTTATGACCCTCTAAATTATGTTGTGCGTGACAAAAATAATGAAGATTATGTGCTAACCTCACAAAGTTTGATAGTGAAATAGGGGAAACAGTTATACGGAAATGTTGCCACTTCATCCATCAGAAAAGAGAAGTCAGTTAGTGTCCTCTCAAAGTTTCATTGATGTTAAAGTGATGAGTGAAGCTCTTCTTTTTGGAGATTGGCAAATAGACCAATAGCCTTTCCTACCAAATGGAAGTAAAAAAGAAAAACAAAAACAAAAACAAAAGAAGAAAAGGTACCTTTGTTTACTAAATTTGAAGGGGAGCTTCATTTTTGGCTTACATAGCAAGATAACTCAAATACGAGCCCACCACCTTTGCTTATACCCCAAAGCACCCAACTACAACACTTAATTGTCACCAGAGAGAGAAATAGAGTCTAATCAGTTTTCCTATTGCCACTCTTAATAAAGGCTTTTTATGCTTCTCCAACAAGAATTGGACATGAGGTTGGCCGTTGGCCTCACACCCCTAACTGAATTTAATCATGGTCTTCCTTACTTACACTACTTATTCTTAAGCTGAGAATGCATTCATTCATCCGTGTGTGACAAGAACTAGCAGAGCATATAATTCCATTTCTCTGCTCACTCTCACAACAGTGACTGAACCTGTTAGCCAAAGTTTCATTTGAAAATGGTACTTCCCTGCCCTGCCCAAATACTAGTTGGCCTCTCCTTAGACCCAGATGACAGCAAGGAGCTTCTGTCATGGGCAATAAGAGTTCTAGCCAATCCAAATGACACCATTGTGGCTGTGCATGTTCTTGGTTAGTCACTATTTTTCTACCCAAATTGAAAATTTTCAACTCATTTAGTCTTTAATTAGTTATTACTTGTTACCTGCATTATCACTTATTCTATTCAATGTTTTTTTCAATAAACATAAGATTCTAAATTCATGATTGACGATTTCGCATAGATCAAACCATCTATATGCTCATGCTGTGAACGTTTAGTGTTGTAATAGCCTGCAAGTTTGTTAAATTACAGTTGCTGCGGATAAGAAGAAGCGTGTCTCAGTCAGAAGAAGGCAATCACAACTTAGGCAGGCAAAAGCATATGTTATATCTGTGCTTGGAGAATTTGCACAGTCCAGTTGGTCTAAGCAGGTAATTCACCAGAATCAAATATATGATTATAAATGTTCCTATCTATAAACGCAGCAATTTTTTTTATATTCTTATATAACGGTTAGACTACAACATGCTTGCTACTAAAGTCTAGAACCAAATAAATGCTCATGAAAAAAACATTATCAGGTTAATTTGGAGGCCAGGGTGGCACTCAATTCCACAGTTGGTGAAGGTTTAGTGGAGGAAGTCAAGTCCATCAATGCTGACTATCTTCTTATCCGTGGCTCAAGAAACCGAACAAATAAGTACGAACTAAGTGATGTAATAAGTAATAACGGTTATTATTTTCTTTATGAACATCATGCACGACAAACCTGATTTATTTTTATTTTTTTCTTAGAATTGGAACTTCTAAAGGAATCACCAAGTATTGCTTTGAGCATGCACATGATGGGTGTACAATGGTCTCAGTTGGGAGACGTACAAAGGCAGATCAAAATGCCAATTCAAACTCAACACGTTTTCAAGGTAATTCAATTCTCAGAAACAAAGTAACAAAATACAAATTACAATGGATAACAAGTCCCTTAAATAAGAGATACCTTGTATCTTTTCACTAGCAGATAAAAAACAACCAAGTTCAAGATGGTTTAAGAAGAATAACCAATATGGCAAGGGTGCCTCCCCTATTCTGGAGGATTATATATCAGGAACCAAGGCTCAGAACCGTTCACCAAGAACAGTACTAGATGGTCTAGAGGGACAATCGAACAGCACTGAAGATGATACCTTTAGCACTAGGGTCTCAAGCACCACAAATACCCCATCATCGGATTCTAAGAGGCGATCCAAGATAAGAAAACCACAGTTCCCATTCAGGTTCATAGTCTCATTCCTTGCTTCACCATTTAGAAGCAAAAACTTTAGCATATCCAAAAATGAAAAGCGTCAGCCTTTGTTGAAGTGCTTCAGCTATGAACAGATTTCCAATGCTACCAAAGACTTCCACCAAGGTATGTTAGTTTTTTTGGACAAAACTTAGATACATTTTCTGAAGTATCTTTAGTGTCATTCTCCAATCAGAATTAGACTGTGACTTCAATAATTTGTGTTAACCTTTAATGCAAGCCTTTATTACATGAACTGCTAAGATGATAGTCCAATTCTGATAGGAGAACAACACTTAAAACACTTAAAGAGTCCTAATTTCTTTTTTCTTTTTCATGTTTTAAACAACAGATAATTTGGTTGGACGAGGTGGGTACTCGGAAGTATACAAAGGTGATCTTTCAGATGGACGAACCATTGCTGTGAAGAGGTTGGCCAAGGACAACAAGGATCCTAACAAGGAAAAAGAGTTCCTTATGGAATTGGGTGTTATTGGACACGTCTGCCATCCTAATACTGCAACTTTAGTGGGCTGCTGCATTGAAAATGGGCTTTATCTGATTTTCAATTACTCTCAAAATGGAAATTTGGCAACTGCACTGCATGGTAAAAGAGCCTCGTATTCCAATTCCTTATTTTATTTCATTTTTCAGCAAAGTATTGTTTGTTATTGAAATCATTATCAGGTAAAGCTGGAGATCCACTAGACTGGCCAATCAGATACAAAATTGCCATTGGTGTTGCAAGGGGCCTTCATTATCTTCATAAATGTTGCAAACACCGAATAATTCACCGTGACATCAAAGCTTCTAATGTTCTTCTGGGTCCTGATTATGAACCACAGGTATATTTAAATAGAATAGTAATCAAATCCAAACATTTGGAGTTGGTAGAAACAACATTGTTTTCACGTGATTCAATTCAATCAACTTACACTTTAACTTTTTGAACGTCTATATTTAGATTACCGATTTTGGGCTTGCAAAGTGGCTTCCTAACAAGTGGACTCACCATGCTGTGATCCCCGTGGAGGGCACATTTGGATACTTAGCACCAGAGTACTTTATGCATGGAATCGTGGATGAGAAAACAGATGTTTTTGCATTTGGAATTCTACTTTTGGAGATTGTAACTGGACGGAGACCTGTTGATTCTTCAAAGCAAAACCTTCTCCTATGGGTAATCATACCTTTCATTCCCTTATAGAGAGTGTCACAATTCACAAATGTTGTTGATTAACAAATTAGGAAGAGTATGCACATTCTTCCAGAAAATTTTAGCAATGCAAATATAGATGGTAGGGACACATTTGTCCAGCTGGAAAGGAATAATATGACAACTTTTGTAGAGATTAATGTGAGAATTTTATGTTATTAGGGACTAATGTGTCACATGCTAAATTTTTAAGGAATGAATGTGGGAATTTACTCCATTTAAGAATTATTACCAAACGATAAACATACCTGTATAAATTGGTTAAGCAAGACATTAATATACTTTTGCAATATATAGGCAAAGCCTCTGATGGAATCAGGGAATATTGCTGAGCTAGCTGATCCAAGATTGGAAGGCAAGTATGATGGAGAGCAACTCTATAGGGTAGTGCTAACGGCTTCATACTGTGTGAGACAAACTGCCACGTGGCGTCCCCCAATGAGTGAGGTGAATGAACAATAATAGTCATGTATGAGTTTCTCATTCACCTAAATGAAGTTTCTCATTTCTTTTCTTCTTTTTTGATTTACACAGGTATTAGAGCTGCTAACTAGTGGCCAAGAGAGTGAGGTTGGAAAGAGCTGGAGGATCCCAAAGTTCACTTCTGATGAATTGGATGATTACTCCATGGTTTTCGGATATGATGTACCCTCAGACGTATCTTTGGAGGATTATCTGTGAGAATGAAATGTAGGGTTCAGTTTCAATTTTCTTTTCCATACTCTATATCTTAGGTTTGTGGTAGGAGTGAAGTAATAAGCATTAGATCAGAGGCTTGTTCTTTATTTGCGTAACTTATCATATGACTCTCTTTTTTGTTGTTTATTTGGTACACCTTAGTCTAGTCTGTCTTGGTTGAGCAAATACGAACTTTTCTATTTTTTTGGAGTTGAAGGGGAGGATTATAATTTTTATGAAGATTTTAGGGAAATATTGTTAATACGAAAGACATTCTTGTCTGTGCCAAGTTGTTGGTATAAAAAATTTAGTTTGTCTTTGTTTTGATGTATGCTATTTGTCTGAAAAAAGCATTCAGTGGAGGTTTGAAACTTTGAATAGATTGGCAAATGAAAACAGACCACATAATTTTTGTACAGTTGTCTTTCCTAATATCCAGCGTTTCGCTAAATATATATACAGTTGTCATCCTGTTTATTTATAATAAAAGCATGATCACGTCTACCTTAGATCCTGTTGTAAGAAAAAAAAAATCACAAAAGACAGAATATTTAGAACGAGAAAACGGGATTTGTTATCGAATACAAACATGAAATTGTTGTTAGGTCCTGTAAAAGTATAAGTTAAGAGTTTAATTTTCTTATGCATTTTTATTTAATTAATCATAATGTTAGATATGATTTTAAAAATAATTCCCTTTATATATATATTAGAATATTTATTTTAAACGAAGGCAATTCTAGAAATTATTTTTTAATAAGGATATTTATAAGATTTTTTTAGATGTTTTTATCAACATCTTATATTTCTTAATATATCATTTTCATCTTTATTTTTAAATTAAATTTGTATACTTTTTTTAAAAAAATGTATTAATAATTAAAAATAACATTTTATCTCAATATAGATTATTTATTATAAATCTGAAATATAATTTATATGTTTAAAATATTTTTTATTTTAAATTTAAATTATAATATAGCTTATTAATTTAAAAATATTTTTATTATAAATTTTAGTTATATAAAATAAATATTTATTTTTATATTACACAAGTTAAAATATTAATTATTATAAAACTCAATAAATTTAACATACATAACATTCAATCATTATAGGACAATGTAATTTTTTTTCCTCCGGTATATTTAATTCAAATTCATAAATTAAAACTATTTTTTATATTTCTTGGGCCATAGACATTCATTTCTTATTTACGTCCAGTTATGTGGTCACTGTATTGGGCTCAAGGTCATTGTGTTGGGCTCAACCAAAAGATAGAGAAAAAAGCTAAAGCAAAAAATAAAACAATAAACGATTTTTGGTTTGCAGCTTTGCACTTTGAGCGAAAATTTTAAGATGAAAGTCCATTCATTTGGCAACGGTAAGGAAGTTGAAAGGCCGTTATTATTAATTTATAAATTTTTTTAAAAAAAAAGAGGACGTGATTTATTTTCTTTTAAATACTAATAAAATACTCTTTTTTTAAATACTAATAAAATACTCTGTAAGTTTAATGATTAAATTGTAAAGGGTTAAACTGTTTTTTTTTTTCTTAACCCTTGGTTTTATCAAAGGAAAATCTTAACAATATTTTTAGTAACATTACAAAGTATTCTTAGTCTCTTACACACTTCAAATTTGAGACTAATAAGTAATCTCATTTTAGGGGGACGAATTTTCAACAACTAATTTATATTCATCTTATATTTCTCACCAAAAAAAAAAAGCATCTTATCCATTCGACAGTATAAAAATCATGTCAACCGTACAAATACCTTCGGGACACCTTTAAATTGGTTTGTTTTTTCCAAAATGAAAGAGTAATTTAACATTATTCACTAGTAATTTCAATTCATACAATTTACTTTATTTATTAAATTAGAGTATAATTTTTTTAAAATATAACTAAACCTCTTAGTTTATTTTTTCCTCAAAGACACGAGTCACTCTTAATGTTTTCTTTCCAATTTTAAACTTACGTTATTATACACCCATTATGAATACTTTTAATCTATATTTTTAAGGTTCTATTTAAATAATTAACCATATTTATAATTATAAAATTTTCATCTTAATTTTAATTTTATTTTCTATATTATTTAAAAATTTAAATATACGTGAAAAAAATGTATAAGATTTTTTTTTGTCCACCTATGAGATAATTGGTCAGTGTACCTATAAATGAAAATAACTTCGGCCAACTTAAACTCAAGCCAGCAAATAAATAAATAAAATGCAAGAGAGCATAAAACAAAGAAAAGGAAAGGACCACATCTAACATCTACCTTTAAGTTTGGATTTTAGTCCACCCCTTCTTCACACAGTAACATTGGAAACCGAATTGAAAGCACAAGGAAATCAATAACACATAAAGAAGGTTGAAAATGAAGGTGCAGATTTATCCAAACACAATCCCTTGAATCCATGTCCCTCAATGGAAAAGTAACTTTCTTCAATCCTCACCAAGGAAATAACCATTCCAAAATGAGATCAAACAATTACATGAAAGAGGAGGAGACCAATAGACCAAGCCCTAACAAGTTATATATTTTACTAGATTTGTGGAGTCCCAACTCCCGAATCAAGATGTGGATAAGTTACATGTTGCTGTCGGGAATTACTTACTATGCATCTCTATTTTGTTTTACATGTTTTATAGTGTTACAGTAATGTTATTGGTGTTGTGTTGTGTTGTGTTGACTATGCAAAGCGTAACATAACATTGTGGGCTCCTCTATAATGGGATTGATGATGGACACAAAAACTTGAATGGACCACACTGGACAGTGGTACTGCAACGAGACAAGTTGGGCCACAAGGGGATGGTTTGGATAGGTGGCGCACGTGAAGGGGGCGTGGGCTGGGCCCACCCTGTAGCCCATTTGACACTGACCCCACGTGAAACAAGTAACCGACACCTTTTCGTCTTCATTGTTCTATCCCATATTCAGATAAAACGCAGCCTGCCACTATCCATATCAGTTTTCAGTTTTCTTCAACAGAGAGAAAAAAATATATATTAAAAAAATTGGTTGCTTGATGCTGATAATTGAATGAATCCCAGTTGTAACCAGTTCCCCAAGAATTACATTTTCGTCTTCAATAGGACGTCAACAATGTAGTAATAAACAAATATTTTTTAATCTAAATTAAAATATATATTAATTAATAACAGATAATCACATTACATTTTCTTTTTCAAAATTATCCTTAAAAGTATTAGGACGTATTATCTCTTTTTTCACTTAATTAATTTTTTTATTAATTAATTCATAGAAAGAAAATGATGATTTATGCACTTTACCTTGGTAATTTGTGACTCGTCATTTTTCACGATCCACACAAGAGAAAGAAAGAGTTTATCTGATTAATTTATATTATTCTTTGTTTATTAACTAAAAATCTATAATATACTTCAGGACATGAAACTTTTGGGCACTTATTTCCTAGTTTACATACAATTTAACCTAAATTTGGCTTAGTCAACTGACAGCTTCTGAGAATCGAAATGTCGAAGCTCATTGGGTGTATTCCCCCCCCTCTTTTTTGTAAGGAAAACCGTGTTGCATTATTCTCTTGAGTAACAAACAAGCGCATTGACCATAGTCTGAAGATGATGTCGTTACTAATGTTTTCGAGTTTAAGAGCCAAGTTCAGAAAATCAAAACAAGAAAACAGTAGTAGTTAGATTGATCAATCAACGCCACTTTGATCCTTTCTCACAACTACAGGCATCGGGCATAAATCCAATGGAGGAGCCAAGTCCAAAAGTTAGTGGGGACAGCGATTAATGAAGGACAATTGCATTATATGTATTTATAAAAAAAATAATTGGAATATAAATTATTTTTAGATTATTATCTAATATTTATTTTCTTTTTCAATTAAGTATTTGAAAAAAAATTCAGTTTTATTTTACTATTTATCATTTGTTATCTTCCGTTAAGTGATAACATGACAGATGAAATGTCGCATCATCACACCTTATCACGTCATTATCATATTATCACATGGCATGGCAATGAAGTATCAGTGATTGAGCGTGATGACATAACACTCTGTCTGTCACGTCATCACTTAATGGAAGGGGACTAAGAACAAGTAATAAGTTGAAGCATAAAAAATTTTTAGATAGGTATTTGTCAAAAAAATGAATTTTTAAGTAGTAATTTGAAAATGACATATTTTTTAGATATGAAAAACTTATTTAAATCATATATGATTGGTGTTTTGCGATCTATGTGATCAATGTACACGTGTAACATGTTATGTCTTTCATTACTCTCTCTTCACTATTCTTTGGACCCAAAATATATATCTCCTCATTTGTTGATTCTCTTTTAACTTTATCCAAATATTAAATGTACACATAACTCTTTAATTTCACCTTTAATATCATCTTATTAATCTAGTTTAATTGATAAAACACAATAAGTTGATAGGTGAGTTATTGTAAATTTTAAATGGTGTTTTTTTTATTCCTACCAATAAAAAATATCTAATTAATTTAATGTATTTCTTAGTTTGATGAGGAATTATCTTCAAAATATAAATAAGATAAAATTTTTTAAGTCTATATAAAAATAAATTACATATATGTTCATTAAGTTATTTTAATTAATTTTTAATTTTTCAAAATTTTATAAATATTTGATCAAATAAAAGTGTTTGAGAAACAATTTTTTTTATTGACTTATAAGATTTGCTTTTAAACATAACTTAAATTGACGATTACCATTTTTATTTTTATTTTCAATATAATAATGAAATTTATCATTTATCATTTTATCTGAAATTAAATTATTTATTTTGATAAAACTCCTCCTTATCATTTGTTAACTAAAAAAATATTTTATAGATTGACTTAATTAAATTTTTCATGCCTCGAAAATAGATTGTTTTCATATTATTACATAAAAATTCATTTTTTGTCAAATAAACTACCTGAAAAAAATTTGTTTCAACTTCCATTAAGTGATGACATGACAAATGGAGTGTCACGTCATTATCATGTCATTGAAAGTGATAACATGACAATGAAATATCTATGACAAGAAATGATGACATAACACTTTGTATGTCATGTCGTCACTTAACGGCAAATAGTAAAATAAAAATGAAATTTTTTTAGGTATTTGATTGAAAAAAATGAATGTTAGATAATAATTTAAAAATGACCTATATTTTAGGTACGAAAAACTTAATTAAGCAAAAATAACTCTAAATCTTTAAACACCATTCTTGTATTAATCCTTCTATTTATTTTAATTATAGTATATGATAAGTATTTAATGCTTTTTATATTTATGAAATATTAAATATATTTTTATTTTATGATTTCCTTATAAAGTACTCTCTTCATTTTAAAATAATTCACATTTTAACCCATAAAAAATCATATATGCTAGTTAGTTTTAAGGTTTACTAGTTATTTAATGATTTGTGCAATTTTGGGTTAAAAAATATTTTTAATCCTTATAAATACCAAAAAAATTCATTTGGAGTTCCTATTTTAAATTATTGATTTTTAGTTTCTCATTTTATGAAATGTGTCTTGTTGAAGTCAACTACTAATTCCGACAAATAATATTAATAATGATTTAATTTTTTACAGCAAAAAACCATTACAAAATATGAATTATAGATTACAAAAATGTGAAGGATTTTAATCACCATCAAAATCACAACATCACATATCAAGAAAGATAATCATTAAATATGATATAGACTTATAATTTTTTATTTTTAATAAATATTAAATAAATAAAAAGTGTATTCAAGGAAGTTTGTTATTAACATTTCTCTTAAACTTATTTATTAACTAATGGTTATGTTACCTTATAAATGGTGGTTAGATGGACTACATATTAGTTGTATTTTTTTCTCAATTTTAATTTAGAGTTTGTGGAGATACGAGACTGACAACTAAGGATGACTTAAAGAAATTAATGGGTATTACCTATACCAATAAAATGTATTTACTTTTCGATAATTTATTACTTAAGAATTTCATAGTTAAACGTGTTTGACTTTAACCGTTATAGGATGAGTGACCTTTTGGAAATTTTCTCAATAAACGTGTGAATGAAGACAAAACAGATGAAAAAGTTTTGTGTTGATTTGTCAAGGATGCTGAGTGAAATGTCATCAGGTGAAATATCATTACGTGAAATATTTAGTGTAAAAAACATCAAAAAATCTAAAATTGAGATGTTACATTTTACCTAGACCAACCAGAAAAAAATATATGATTAAACAACGATGTACTTATTCCCAAAATTTCTCATAGATTTTGTTGGTAAATAATATATAAATATTTCTATTTAGGAGAAGAACATAAAAGTTTAAGAACTAATGTAAAAATAAAACTATTTAATGAGATGTATATATCAAATGTAAGTATTTCTTTATTTATATATATATATATATATATATATATATATATATATATATATATATATATATATTCTGAACCTTATAATCAACTACCATCCTATTGTTAAAAAGAGCTACAATTCCTATAAAAAGAAATCAATAGTTCCAAAAAAGTTAAAGGAAAACAAGCCGGAATCTCAATAGTTGTATTAGTTGACTTGAAAAGTCTTCAAACGTGACTTTGCCCGACACACATGTTATCATATTGAAATGATTTTATTATAGATTTTCCCTGGATTTATATTCAAATAATGAGTATTTGAAATAATATTTAATTTTTTTTTTAATCGTATTAAAATATAAAATTGAGTATAGTTTTTTTAAAATCACAAGTCTTATATAAAATTAATTTTACACTTTTTATATTGGTAAAAATAAAAATAGCGACTCATAGTCTCCGTCTTCTTAATCAATTAAGTTATACCTTATTAGTAAATTAATTTTGTGCTAAAATAATTTTAAAAAAAATACTTCTAAAATTAATTATATTATTATATTATTTTTTTACTAACAATAGTTAATCTAGTTGATAAAAAAATGATCTTATATATCTAAAAGTAGTTAGTTTGATTGTTGCAGTTAAGTTAATATGAGAATTTTATTGATAAATAATTTATAAGTATTGTTAAAAGTATTCTTTGAGTCCTTTAGGCTTATTTTATATTAATGAATTCTCAAAATCCAATTCACATAAATTTTTATATAAAAAATCATATTATTTCTTTAGACTTTATTATGTGTATATATATTTTTGTTTAGAACTCCTAATTATTGAGTAGAGGTTACAAAGAAAAAATTCACCTAAATCACAATTTGAAACATTTTGAATAAAAAACCAAACAGACACTAAACAAGATACCAACCTACCTAACACATAAAACACTTTTCAAATAGATTTTTCCACGAAAAACGTGATTCTCCTGTCACCCAACGAGATACTTAAATTATAACGTAAGTGTTTACTCTTTTTTTTTAAAAAAAATAAAATATATGCAAGTCTGTAACAAGTCAAATGAAGGTCGGTGTTACTGTTAGTTTCCACCTTAACAAATTTCAAAACTTATCGAACTAAAACTTGTGATTTTCTCTTAATTATTTATCATTAATAATATTTTTATTTTTTAAGACCATCGTTTTGTGCAAGATACTATAAGTCTTCACTGATGCAAATTAAAAAAAAATCAATAACTAATTTTTACATACAGATGTTTATTTCTACTCAAATCTCAATTTTCTCATACTTTCAAACTAAAAAAAAGTTGAAATCCTTTACTTTCAAATCATATTTTCTTATACTTCAAATTAATATATATATATATATATATATATATATATATATATATATATATATACACACACACACACACAGAGATGTTTTATTCTCAAAGAATGCATGTGTCTTTTTTATTTTTTAAATCATAAGTTTAAATATTTTTTAGTTAATTACACTTATATTTTTATAATTTTACTTTTTAATATGTTTTCAAACTATACATAATCAATTACATATAAATGTTTAAAAATGAACCTTTTCAGTTTTTTTTAAAATTTAACTTTTAAATATTACTTAAATTTTAAATACTTCTATAATGATACTTACTAGTAGTTGAATAAGCAATTATTAACAAACATCTTTAAGGCATAAAAAAAATATATTATTCTCTTTGTTTCAAAATTATATATTTTTAGAATTTTTTATTTACCACGAAACTATTGTCATTTTACAAATTCAAGGTTTGGTCTGTTTTTTTAGTCATATCCTCATTTATTGATTTCGTAGATGATTAACTTAAAGTTATTTTTACCAACTAAATGAAACAAGAGAATATTAAATAATAATGTGTTTTAGTAAAAGTATAATTATTTTTTAAATCAACTAATATCTCTTAATTGCTGAATGTTAATGAAAGACATAGACATCAAAATTTCAATTATAGACATAAAAAAACTGAAGACAGTAATTCCAAAATAAAGACAAGATATTATAAAGGGAAATACTTAATACTTATTTAAAAAATAATAATAAAGATATCAACTAATTGTGAACTAATAACCTCAAATACCTTATAAGAAAAACTTGCTAAATAAATACAACTTCAACCTCAATATGAAAAAAAAAAATCAAAACACGAGCCATGTAACGAGACACAAACACGTACACAAATATAACATGAACTCAAACACATATATATTGACTGTGCCTAAGTTTGTATTTGTTTAAATTAATAATCAGAATATATGTGGTTAAGAAATCGACAAATAGACAATTTTTATTGGAAATTACGTTGATATTGCATTGTAAATCACAAAAGATTGGATTGTTAAACTTTTCAATAAAAAAAGTCCACTTTTGATTGAATAATTCTAAATCCTCCAGTTATTTTTATGGTAAATTTTAAATGGGCAAAACATTGAATATTCTTACTTTTCATACAATATTTACCATAAAAAGTAATAGGTGCATTTTTAGGAGGATATAACATTATTGATTCTTTAACTACTGTCCTTGGAAAATTAGTTAGCATTTCCCTTTATATATTTATCATTATATCAATAAAATTTGTTAAATTTTATGATAAAGATTCTAAAAAAAATATTGAGAGAGATCATCACACAATTTTAACACTTTGTTTTTTTTATAATAAAAAAGAAATCTAAAATAAGATGATGAACTATTGAACTATGTTTTTCACCTTCAAGGACTACTAACCCTAAAATAAAAAATAATAATTCAACAAAACAATAAATAGTTTATTATACACTAATAAACAATATAGAGTGTGAAAATGAAGATGGAAGCTATATATAACAACAAATAATTATGGGTTCACTATTAAGTTATAAATTGAAAGATATATAAATTTATTGACATTGTTATTGCATCAAAATCAAGATGAAGGTGAAAATGGAAGACAGGACTAGAGCATGAAAATGAAGATAGGAAACACAATTAAAGTATGAAGATGAAGATGGAAGGCACAAACAGAGTATTAAATAAATATGTCAATTTCGGAGAAGGTTGCTATGAAGAGGAGGTGAAGATGAAAATGGAAGCCATGGAGACGCTATGAAGACAAGGTTGCTCAAAAACAATGAGATGAAGATAAAAATGGAGAAAGAAATATGAAAGAAGTCAACCAAAACAAAAACAAAGACTAGGAAAATTGAGAAAGTGAAGATTTTTGTGACTATGTATGTAGAAAGATTTTCCTAACGTACCTAAAATCGCATTTTACTGCTTTCAAAAGGTTAAAGTTGATTCTGATTTTTATTTACCAATTGAAATTGTTAGTACTGATCTTGTTTCTTTTCCTATCCAACTAATTAAGAGTATGATCTAAATTTTGGAACCATATTCAAGTCATGTCCTCAACTCAATGTGTTATAGTTATATTTTTCTGTTTTAGTTTCAACACATGAATAATGTATCCAACTCACATCGTATGCATGTTGTACAAATGTCGATGTTTGACACTTTGTTAAGACTTTCAGACACTCAAACACACCTTTAACATGTAATGTTTGTGCTACACATGATTATAACCACACATACGAATAAATATTTTCCCATCTTAATCATATCCTTCCTTCGTTTCCTTTTAATCCATATTTTATTTTAGGCTCTTGTTAGTAAGTGGTAGATTATCTTTTTCTTTTTTACATTGACAACAATGAAATTTGAATTGAAATCTCATTCAAACTTCTCATCACTAGGATTATCCTAGTGAGTAATGGTAAATTAGTGTCTTTATTTTAAAATAATTTGCTTCTTTATTATTATTTGAAAAAATGAAAAGGATATTATTATTTTTAAATATATAATTGTCTCTTAGAATCTCTCTCTGTATATAAAATTAATAAAATGAAAGAATAATCATTAAATCTAATTATACTCTTGGAATTAAAATGCTCAACAGTAATTGAAATGTTAACATAAAAGAGTAAATAAAGCACAAGTATTTCTCAAACGAATATTAGGGAATCAAAAGCCGAAACTTGGCTTGGTGTGACCTTGGAATGCATATAAGGAGTTGATAAAAGTAAAACAAAGGCTTTGATGATGATCATCATGTATTAAAAAAGTGATATATATATATAGTTGGGGAGGACAGCCAATAGGAATGGGGAAAGAGATCCGTGATCTGGCTGATCGAAAAAAAGACACTTTAATACTAAGAAAGACAGAAGCAGGCAAGGCAGTGAAAAGAGTTTACAGTACAGGTTCTAATTCTACACGAGGTGAATATGGAACAGAAGCCCCCTTTAAAAGTAAACGGGCTTTTCTGGTCGATCGAGACAAATCTTCACAATAATCTTCCCATCGCGCTCCAGCTAAGAATCGCGTTCGTACCGATTCGATTCTTCACCTTTTTTCCCCTAATAATCCCACAGAATCACTAATCATTATTCTAAGATTTCCCAACACTATATTCATGCACCCATCGTCTCTTCTTCTTTTTGATTAATTAACTAAAACGTTGGTACGACACCGTATGGAGTGTCCAGCATGAGCGCCGCAGCGCCAGGGCTATAGAGACGCTCCACATCCGAGTCAATTTCGGTTCGTTTCGCGAACCGGCCTTTTATCCTGGGCCGGGTTTCCGCATAAGCCTTTCGCGATGCGTATCGAATCGTCTTCTCAAATTTTCGGTTCTTCCTTTTCTCTCTGTATCGCAGCACCCTCGCTTCCCGATCCATCCCACACAACTGCGTCGCGCCTTGTCCACCCGACACCACAATCCCACTCGAATACGACATGTCCGACACTGTGTTCCCGTCCGGCACCACTCCGACATCAAGCGACGACGAAGAAACCTGTCACGTAAATTTATTTATTTTTAAAAAACCATCACTAAAAAAATAATTTTCGTCTCTAAATTTAAGTTGTGTTATTAGTACTTACGCTTTGGCTAAGAGACTGGGATGGGTAGTTAAAGGAGGAGAGCTTCGAGCGGCAAAAATCGATGTCGAAGCAAGTCTCAGATTGGTGGTGGTGCTGGTGATTGTTGATGGGGGGAGGGGCGAGAGAGGGTTTGGTTTGAACTGGAACGACACTGTCGTTTACGGCGCTGTTGTGGTTTTGGAAGGAGTTTGAGTAATCAAAATCGAGGAAGGGGTCCATTTCAGAGAAGAATATCTCCTTGGACTTGATTTCGGGGGCGTCCATGAGTTTGGACCCGAAATTGGGGTTCGGGATGAGCCAGGCGGCGGAGTCGGAGTCGTCGGGGGCGAAGACGTCGGAGGCAGCGCCATCGTCGGAGGGGACGACGAACCCGAAAGAGGCGGTGGCGGAGGCTTTGACGATGGATTCCGCGGAATCGAAGAAGGGCTCCACGGGAACGCGCTCGTGGCGTTGCGCGAGTGGGTTGGCGGAGTGGATGTCGGAGTCGCACGTGACGCAAAGGGCGGCCGCGTCAGCCTTGCACGTGACAGAAGCGGGTGCCTGCTCGCACACCTCACACATCCACACGCGCTCGTGGCGCGACGCGAGTTTATTCGCGCAGTGAATCTTGGAATCGCACGCGATGCAGAGAAACGCGGAATCGAGGTGGCAGAAAAGCGCCGCCGAAGCCAGCTTACAGGAGTCGCATGGCTTCTTCGGCGGCACACTCCAGCCGCTCCTGAATCCCTTCAAGCCTCCTCTTTCAATTCCCATCGAAAAGCACTTTTGAAAAACGCGGCTAATGGTACTAATCCTCTTATTGCGAGGAGTGGAAGGAAAAGGATTAGGGACTTGAATGTGTTTGGGGAGTGAGTGAGTTGATTTCTTTGGGTGCGGTTTTTCTATTATCTATATCAGTGACTAGTCGTAGGGAGGAAATCTAGGTGATGACGAATGAATGCGGGACACGTGGTGAACTCTTGGCCACATAAATGGTTCGCTCAGACCAGCAATATTGGAATAGATATGTATTGCGGACTAGTAGTTGTCATCGTGTTGTGTCTGTGCCGACGTGGGCCCGTCACGGACATTATGCAATCACACCTTCTTCTTCTTTTTTTATGTGCTTTCTTTTTTATTGTATATTAGTAAGAGAATAGAAAGAATTAAAGAGTATAAATTTCTTTTCCATCTTGTTATCTTTTGGAAAAAAAACGAAAAGAAGATAAAATATTTTTTGGTTTTATTATAGATGGATTTTCTATATTTTTTTTACTTTTGAAAAATAATTTTGATTGACAGATATAAAATAAATAAATTATATTTCACTACTCTCAAATAAAAGTCATATAAACTAAAATTATTTAATATTTTTACATTCTCATAAAATTTTCATAGACGATAAATTTATTGATTTCATAATATCTATCTTAAATATGATAGTTATCACAAAATATTTTACACTAATATCTTCTTGAATATATCTAATTTTCCCGTTCTATGAATGAGAGCCTCATACTCATCGATCGAAATATCAGGAGACGCAATTGGGAAGGGGCGACGACATGTTAAAGTTGACACGAAGAGGCAACAGCAAGCCCACATGGGTAAAATGAGATGTAGGAGAGAGAATGCACAAGTTTGAAGTGTGGATTTTAATTGATATTTTTGTTTATGCAATTGCTTAATATGTTCTCCAACATTTTTCTTTTAACTCGATGCAAATTATACTGCAAGTAAAATTAATTTGTGGTACATACCAAATCTAAAATATTTTTGTCAAGTTCCAATTTCCTTTCATCTCCTACTGATGTTTGTCCATTTATATCCTGAGTTCATAAGATTTTGACAGAATTTTAAAAGCTGACACTTTTAGATATATGCTTTTCTGGAAATAAAATATTTTGAGATTTGGAAGCAGACAATAGCCAATTATAGATGTATTCATCTCATGTGGATATGAAACATTGTTTCTAAACTGTAAAGAAGCATGGAATCAAACAATTTTAATCCAATATAGTAGTCAAACATTTACGTAAGATGCAGTCTTTATTTTTATATGGGAACGGATATTGATCATTAGAATGTTCTAGATAATTAAGTACTTTATTTTTTATTTTTTTTTACGAAAGATCATCAAGCACCTTTTTTTATTCAAGAGATACTTAAGTGCCTTGTTTTTAATTAATTTATAAACATTCAAGATACATTATACACAGAGTTTAATGTCCTCTAAAAAAAATACATAAAAATTAATGGTCAATCACTAATAATGTAAAATAATTTATGATCATCATCTAAGCACAAATCACTGCTAATATGATTTTTAAATTAATTATTATAAAATTTAATAGTTTTATCATATATGATAAATAAATTTGTTAGTGTATAACATTTTTTTTCCTTATACATATTATGCGAATGGTTAAGTGATGCCTTTAAAATAATTATTAAGAAAATAAAAGTGAAAATATTAAATAAAATATAAAATATAAATACACTTATCTCTTTTTGAACCAATCACCTAAATGTTTTTAAGGTATACAAGGTCTTAGTTTTTTTTTTTTATCCAACAAGGTCTAAGGTTCTAAATTTATTGTTTATATATATATATATATATATATATATATATATGTATATATATATATATATATATATATATATATATATATATAGTTTCGTAAGAAGTGTTTTGTTAAAAAAAGACTTTCTAAATTTATAAAAAGTAATTTATGATATTCTTTTAAATTATTTCAATAAATAAATTTCATAACTTATCTAAAGATACCTCTAATCATTTTACCATATCATTCAACAAGATTTAAGAAGTCACCACTGAAGAAGCTGGAGGGTGAGGAAGACATGAACGGGTGTCCTATGACTTGTTCAGTTTGCAATTTATGCATATATTAGATTTCTATTTTATACTTTTAGTTTGTGGTCTGACAAATAAATTGATTTTTTCACACAATCCCTTTAGTCAATGATCATTCCCATTTTTTGTTATATATGTTTAATTAACTTAGGATAAAAATAAGTAAACATAAAATTTGACCTAACTTGTTTATTACCAAATAAGCATTAGATAAAAACTTATTTTTTATTAAAAAACTGTTTAATTAAAAAAGCCAAGCATCAAACTTTTTACATGATTTTGAAGACAAACTTTAATTTTTCTATAAATTAGAAAAAGAAAATTAAATATACCCTTATCGCTAAATGAGTTGATCGATTGATGTAAAATTATTTTAACTTATCTAACAATTTAGGATCCAAATTTTAAATATTTAATCACATTAAAATATTAAAAGACAGCATTACAATTCATAATACTTTTATTTGATTCAAATAAGATTAACTGCATAGAAGATACTGATAGTTTGTCAAAACTAATTTAATCATTCTATTTTAGAAGTACGTCAAAGTTCTTTTCGCTAAAGTTTCTCTTTATATATCTTATTTCCCGTTCTCCTCGGTAATAGAAATCAATCTTTCATTATGAATGTACACACATTTCTACGTGACACGTTAAATGGAAATAAATAACCTAATAAACGTATCTTTTTTATTTTTTGAAAGGTAATAAACGTATCCTATTTGCCTCTTTTGTTATGTCATACAATAGGGGCACGTAGAAGATTAATTCTTATTTTTATGATAATTACCATTACGACACTGGTATAAATGCGTGGTTTATATATTGGAAGGTAGTATAAAATAATTTGAAGGAGGTATACAGAGAAAATATGGTATTGTGGGAATCATAATCATTGCATCCAAGGCACTATAAGCAAAGTCAAACAATGCGAGGAGATTGGAAGTGATCTGCTCGTGGGGACCGTTTATCTTTTTTGTTTAGAGAGTGGCAAAAATAGAAGTATTAGCCTTAAGCGGTGTTAGAATGGAAGATGGCCGGGTTTAAGTGCCAATGTTTTTTTTATACTACAGAAAACTTTTCTTTTTCGATGGGTTACTGGAGAACCTTCATTAATTTTACTTGGGAACCTTTTCAAATAAACTTATGGCGTGATTCCATTTGGCTCTTGAAGTTATTGGTAAAAGAACAATTGTTTGAATACTTACACAGGGTGTTTGTTACCAACTTTATTGCAATCAATTTTCCTCCTCCTTCGTAACCTTACTCGAACCAAATTCAAAATAGAAAATATAGACAACAATTAAAATCAATTTTCCAAGTAACACACCTTTTGATATATTTATTGCTTAAATTTGTTTTGAATTTGCATGGGAGAGGCTCAAAACTCATAAAAACCGAATAAAAACTAGTTAAATTAGTTAATAGTCCCATACATTGAGGGGATACGTGCACAAAGTACCGAATAAAAACTAGAAAATACAGTATCACATAATGATCCTATGAAGAGTCACGGGAGATGAGAAAAATGCATCAATCAATCGTACACGAAAAATGACACAATCTATTAGAAAGAACAATTATATAAAAAGAAAACACAAATTAATAAGGTATGAGTTATTCTCCATTTTATCATTTCTTAGCTCTTATGTGTCAAAAGTCCAATGGGTAGTTTTAATGATCAATGCTAAGAAATAATTATGATATGCAATATTAAGATGATTTATATACACAAGAAGTGTTGAAGGAAATTGATCAATGCCTTAAACTCTTATTCCAAAATTTTGATAAAACGATAGTCACTGAAATCAATTTGTATAAGAAAAGACTAGACCCATAGAAGAAAGAAACAATAGAGGGAAGGTCTCATAATGCTCTGTCGCCCCTACATCTCGTGCTCTTCCTTTATATTTTTTCATTTTCTTTCACCTTCAACGACTTCTTATGCTTTTTGTTACTTCGTCTTAGCACACACAATGTTTCAATACGTACCTTCTATCATTGTACTACTTCTTAGACAAACTACAAAGTGACAAACATCAAGGATGTCAAGTGCTGAAATAATAAGTTGGTCATTAGTGACAACAAAGGGAAGTGAAACATATTGAACAGAAAGAAAGCCTAAACATTTCTTCAGTAAAGAAACATATATAAAAGATTGGGTGGATACAAGCCCCAGGCACTAAGAGCAATTTATACGCAATTGGTCCCAATGTGATGACTCACACGTCTCACCCCAAAAGGTATAAAATACCCGACTTCATTTTTCTTTGGGTAGAGAAAGTGTTGTCTATAAGGTTGCAAGCGAACAAAGACCTAAGTACCTAATCATCAATTGCAAACTCCATTTTAGGTAAGATAAATAGATATCAAGATACACAGGAACTGAAAATTAGGTACTAGGTAAGTTGTGTTTCAGGGCGCGCTAGAGATGAGTCAATTAGCCAACTATGATTATACCAAAAAATAAATGCCAACAGAGTGTTAAATCCTTTCAAAATCAAGGTGACACTCCATTTTTTTTTTTGTTTTTGTAAAGGAAAATTGTCAACAAGACAGTTAGTTATTGTTTTGTTACGTTCTATTATTGCTGATATAGTCTGTTTTATCTCTTGTTAAATTTGGTACAGTTTGTTGTAGTTTATTATTGCTGATATAGTTTATTAGTTTTATCCCTTATTATTGCAGTGTATAAATACCCCTCTTGTAATCATGCATGGTATCAATGAAATCACTCTATACTCTTCTATCTTATTCATGACCACAAATCCTAATATGGTATCCAGAGCCTTCTCACCATGGCTTTTGAAACTTTCTTCAATCCTTAAACGTTTCAAATTCCGATCTCGATCAAACTTGATGATGAAAATTTTCTAGTGTGGCAGCAACAAGTTCTTGCCACAATTCGTGGTTTGAAGCTCAGTAAATATCTTCATGAAGAACACGTTCTAAAGAAATTTGAGTCCAAAGAATATGAAGAAGTTGGTATGATCAGTGAAGCTTTTCTCAATTTTAAACAACAAGATCAGTTACTTGTTTCCTGGCTCATTGCATCGATGTTAGCACCAATCCTCACAAAGATGGTTGGTTTGGAGCAATCATGGCAGATTTGGAAAAGATTAGAAGTCTATTATGCGTCTCAGACTCGTGCGAAGGTAAAAAAAATTAAAGGTACAATTGCGTATGATTATGAAAGATAAGTCAATTTCGGAATATTTACTTGCGATCAAGAAAATCGTAGATTCACTAGCAGCAATTGGTTTTGCGATTTCTAATGATGATCATATAGAAGCAATTTTAGATGGCTTGCCTGAAGATTATGATTCTTTTGTTACTTCTATTACATCGCATTTAGATCCATACACTGTTGACGATATTGAGGCACTTCAATTGGCTCAAGAGGAGCGTTTTGAGAAACACAAGAAAGCTTATTCGAATCTGATTCTAGCTAATACTGCTTATGGACCTAGTTATTCTTCTGGCAGAGGAAGAGGAGATAATTCAAATTTTAGAGGAGAATATAACAATCGCAGTGGTAGATCCAACTTTCGTGGTGGTTACAATTCCAATCGAGGAGGAAGATACAACAATGGAAGAGGCAATGACAGATCAAACTGGGGACAAAATTCAAATAATTCTTGGAATCAGAACAATAGACCACAATGTCAAATTTGTGGTAAGCCTGGACACTTAGCAATTGATTGTTGGTATAGGTTCAATTATAATTTTCAAGGTCCTTCTCAAGCAAATCACAATCAGTATCAACGTTTCTCTCAATCTGATCAAGCATTCATGTCAACACCAACAACTGTTATGGATCCTCTCTGGTATCCAGACAGCAGAGCAAGCCATCACATCACCAATGATGAGAGCAACTTTTCTGTTTAGACTGATTACACAGGGAATGATCGAGTAAAAATTGGTAATGGTTCAGGTTTGCTCATTAAGTATATTGGAAATTCTAAATTCTATGATTCTGAGTTACACAATCACTTTGTTATGAATCAGTTATTACATGTTCCATCTATTACAAAGAATCTTCTTAGTGTGTCACAATTTTGTCGAGATAATCAAGTATTTTTTGAATTCCATGCTAATAGTTGTAATGTCAAACAGGAACATACCAAGGAGACTCTTCTTCAAGGCAAGTTTAGCAAGGGTCTTTATGTCTTTCCCAACCTTCAGCATCTAAACCACATTTCTGCTTTCCATTCTACAACAGATTCTTCATTCACAGTATTGGAGCTTTGACATTCAAGACTTGCTCATGTCTCTCTTAAAGCTGTTAGATCAGTACTTAGTTATTGTAGTATACCATGTAATCATTCAGCTACTTCTTTGCTTTGTCAATCATGCTGTATGGGGAAGGCATGTCAGTTTCCTTTCTTTACTTCTCAGTCTATTTACGCTAGTCCTCTTGATCTTGTTTTCACAGATATTTGGGGTCTAACCCCCTTAACTTCTTCTAATGGATCTAGATATTACATAATATTTGTTGATGCATTCTTTAGATATACTTGGATGTATTTGCTTCAAAATACATCTCAAGCATTTACTGTTTTCCTTCAATTTAAATCTCTTGCTGAAAAACAACTTGGCACAACTTTAAAAGCTTTACAATTTGATAATGCAAAAGAGTATCTCACATTTACTCCTTATTTAACTGAACAAGGGATTCATCACAGATTGACTTGTTCGTATACACATGAAGAAAATGGTACACCTGAAAGAAAGCATAGACATTTGACAGAAACTGGTCTCACTTTGTTGGCTTCAACTTCTCTTCCTTCAAATTTTTGGGGAGAGTCATTCAACATTGCAGCTATTATAATCAATTATTTTCCTTCACCTGCCCTTAACAATATAAGTCCTTTTGAATTTTCTTTTCATAAAAATCCAGATTATAAGTTCTTGAGAGTGTTTGGATGTGGTTGTTATCCCATGTTACGACCTTATAATAAACACAAACTTGACTTTCGGTCACACATGTGCCTATTCATTGGTTATAGTTCTCAGTACAAGGGTTATAAATGTCTCTCACCTTCTGGAAAATGCTATATTTCTCGACATGTCATCTTTCATGAGTCAGTTTTTCCTTATAAACTTCCTGGTAACCCTTTTGTTTCTGCCTATTCTCCTCCTTCTTCCAATTCTACCTCCTCTAATGCTTTACTTGTTTTATCTCCTACTACTCATAATTTCCAAAATGATAATGATACAACTGATTTATAGTGTGATATTACTGATTCTTCTGTCGTAGCTGTTTCATCTCCAATTGCAGGTTTTGTTCCTCAAAATACTCATCCCATGACAACTAGAGCCAAAGTTGGTGTCTTTAAACTGAAAACTTATGCTTCTTACAAGGAAGGAAGCTATGATCACACTGTTGAGCCACATATTGTAAAGGAAGCAATGGCCAAGCCTGAATGGCTCAAAGCTATGAAAGAGGAACATGACGCACTTATTCGAAATGATATATGGCCCTTAGTGGATCCACCTCCTGGTTGTAAGCCTATAGGCTGCAAATGGGTGTTTAAAAGCAAGTTTAATGTTGATGGAAGTTTTCAAAGGCACAAGGCCAGATTGGTAGCAAAAAGGTATCATCAAAGAGAGGGGTTTGGTTTTAAAGAAACCTTTAGTCTAGTGATTAAGCCATCAATGATTAGAACTGTTCTGTCCCTTGTGGCTTCTCAGCACTGGCCTATTCATCAAGTGGATATCAACAATGCCTTTTTGCATGGAGACCTTCAAGAAACTGTATATATGACTCAACCACCAGGCTTTGTTTCATCCGACAAACACAAAGTATGCAAACTGCTCAAAGCTCTTTATGGCTTGAAACAAGCCCCCAGGTCTTGGTTTCACAAACTCAGTTTAACTTTGAGGTCCTTGGAATTTAATTCAGCCAAAAGTGATATTTCTTTTGTCATGCGATTTACACCTACCTCTAAAACCTATGTGCTGGTGTATGTTGATGATATAATCATCACCAGCTCTTCTTCTTCTGAAATCACATCTTTTATTGTTCATCTTAACAACAAGTTTTCTTTGAAGGACTTAGGTCCTTTTTATTTTTTTCTTGACATTGAGGTTAAGCATTATTCAGATGGCGGTATTCTATTGTCTCAATATTAAATGATAGATCGAAAAATAAAAAACAGTCAAATCATTCGGTTGATATTAAAAACATAATATATATCAGATGTATATTTTTTGGATACATATATAAAATCAAATGCATATTAAAAGTGTATACATTACTGAGCAAAGAATATAACTATTAATTTAACGCTTAGAGATACAAGGTTTAGAGCAAGAGATGCTCCCAAATATGCTCAGAGCGTGTAATTAATCTGGAAACGTTTGATTTTTAGGTGAAAAAGTATTTTTGAGATAAAAATAATTTTATAAAAAATCATAATTTTTACTTTTATTTTTATTTTATTTTTATCTGTTAAATTTACATTGAAATACGTATAATATTTGTAATTTTAATCCAAATATACGCTATTTTTCTTTTCTTCGAGTATTGCTTTTATAGACTTATTAAAGAAATGCTGATTTTTTTTTAATCAACAAATGTTCATGATTAGTAAACGAGCTTTAGCTTCTTCCTGTTGTGAGTCTTGAGTAATATAATTGATTATGCATGTAAGTATAATTATTTTTTAAAAATGTGTTTTGATTTTTCTAAAAATATTATAAAATTAGATTACGAAAATAAAATCGTGTTTAAGGATAGAACCGTATTGTTAGTATAAATAACTATATAATTTGTAGTAGTAGTAACATAAAAGAGTTATTAGCAAGAGAAGTCAACTCTCTTATTTTAAGCAAGGACAATACGTGGTGGATGACCTCATGGGCACATTTTTCTTTTAACAAATTACTACTATCGAGTTAGTGAATAAGAAGGGTCCAGAAATAGATAAATTAATTTATTGGAAAGTCGGTTCTGACATGCTATCTTAATATACTCACTTCTAAGTTAAGGATTAGTATAAAGAAAGAAAGTTGAAGACAATAATGGTGACACACCATAACTTTAGGTCACTTTCTTGGGCGGTGGCATGCATGGTGAAAAAAAGAAAATGGCGTACATAACGACAAAGACAGAAGGAGCTTGGTGGCGATGACGCGGGGTTAACGGCAAATATAATTGCGGGGGTGATAACCCCCCAAACGTGAGACTCCAAAAGCCTACGTTCGTCTTCTTGTGACTTAGAACGCTACTTTCATTCCATAAAGGCCTGCTTCCTCTTCCCTCACCCAAAGGGCAAGCACACCTTTCGGCATTAGTTGCAACTTGATGACCATTTCTCAATCACCACGTTTCAATTACTTGGCCCTCATTGCGCTCTTTATTAAGAAAATAAGTTCTAGCATAAAATTACTTTATATTATTTTTTAGAGGTAAGAAATTCGATACAAGTAGGGATAAATTCAAAGATATGATTATTAGCATGAAATTGAAACGCTCTAACTAGAGTGTAAATGATTTGATTAACTTGCCTCCAAATAAAACCACTTTAACGTTTTACAATTGAGAAATCAAATGTTTACCTTTTTTGACTATGAATCCTAGCTTAGAAAAGTTGTGGTTTGGGTTTGCAATACATAACCTACCAAATAATTTTAAATTGATATTTTTATGAGTATTTTATATTTTTATTTAGGCTTAATTGTGAATTTGATTTTCAAATTATTTTTAAAAGATTTAATTTGATTCTTAAAATTAAAAATAAATCAACTTGTTCTTCAAATTTTCAGAGGATTTAATTTGGTTATGAAATTCTTAAAAATGAATCAATTTTGTTTTCAAAATTTTAAGAATTTGAGTACCAAACTGAATCATTTAAAATAATTTTTGGATTAAATTGATTTATTTTTTAAAATTTGAGAGTTAAATTGAATTTTTTTAAAATTTGAAAATCAAATTAATTTATTTTTAAGAATTTGATGACCAAATTAAAAATTTAAAAACAAAATTGAATTATTTAAAATAATTTGAATACTAAATTGATAATTAAACCTTTTATTTAGTTACTATAAAATTTATTTATTTTAATTGATTTACCGTATCACACTAATAACATATATAATCATTAAACTCTTTAAAATTTTACTCGAGATTAATCTAATTTCAAAAGTATTTTTTTATGAGTTTAATAACTATCTATTGTATATAAAAAATAGACGGTGAATTAATGAAAAAATATTGTTGATATAAATAATTATTATAAAAATTAATAAATTTATTATACATAATAATTTATAATACAATAACAATATAAAACTATACAACTACATAATTTATTTTCTCTTTTTTTTTCTTTCTAAACATCGCATAAGAAATTATATAGACATATTCTGCCAGTGGTGTATTTTACAGTTACGACATATGCAATATATAATGTACGTATGTATAGAACATAATTAACTCGACGTGACTTTCTAGTAAGTGATAATAAAATTTTATGTCGCGTTCAGCGATAATAAATGCATCCGGTGCTATTAAGAAGTGATAGTAAAAATATTATTAATTTTTTTATCAAATTTAAATTAAAAAATTATTTTTTGAATATTTAAAATCTATTCACATTTATATAAATGAAAACATACGTACCCTACAAAATTGTCAATAGTAAACCTTCGATCTATCATAACCGAACGATTTTTCCTTATTCAAATTTCTACAGATTAAAACAATACAAGTGAAATGTAAGAAATATTTAATTAGAATATACTGAATTTAGGTTAAACCTTTGATTAATCATATTATTATATAATAAATTTGTAGAGTTTTGTAATAATTATTTTAAAATTAATTCTCATGACAACTTTTCATTAGACAATAATATTAATTAAATTTCTATGTTGACAGTATATAAAAATTAAATTTATACAGAAATTGTAAAATAAATTATTAGAATACAGTTAAGTTATAAGGACCATGTTATTCTTTAGCTCTCTTTTAAAAAAGAAAATAAGCAATAACAGCATCGACAACCACTTAAAACAATGAACCAAAGCATATCATCATAATCTTTACTGCAAGATCAAGAGTTATACATTTAGGTAGTCAAGACAACAATAATGGAGTCCCGCAAGGAATGAAATTGAGCATACATATGTGGATACAAAAGATCCCAAATTTGAAACATTACATCAATCATTTATTCTATAATACCTGAATTAATTTACAGTCACCCCTTATGGATAGGCTATGCAAGAATTTATTTAAATAACAAAAATACATGATATGGTTCCTAAAAGGTCACATGAGACGATCAATAAATCCCATACAAATGAATCTAACATCTACGGATCTAGAATATATTTTTTTCAGAAATAGTCTAATATTTTCTTAAACAAAAAATTATATAAATTTTATTAAAAATGATAATAAAAATTAAAGATAATAAAATTTAAAAGGATAAAATGGGTAAAATTAATATTAATTTATTCTCTCTTTTATCTTTTATAACTATTCACATTAATCTTATTAAAAAAATTTATCTTGTGTGGATAACATCTATTTTTTATGAGGCTAAAAAAATATTTATTTAATATATTCAAGTAAAAAAGATTACTTTCTGGAAGCAATTATTCCCATTACCCTCCATGCAGATCCATCACTGCGCTCACCGATTCAGAGGTTTTATTAGTAACATGGTTCAAAACTATTTCACATCTTATTTACATATATTTTTTAATTCAGATAAAATAACATTAAAAAATATTTAAGAAAAAAAATTAAACTATAAAAAGTATGTGCAATTGAATAAGATAAAATAAGATAAATTAAGAAGAAAGCAAATTTTTAACTTTCTTTTCTTTTAGTATTTTCTTATCAAATAACTTACAAATTTATCATATTTTCTACCTTTTTTTAGCTTCCTTCTCTAAACTAACCAAATCATAATGGATTGATCCAACAAGGCAAAAATATTCAAGTATAATTTATAAAAGAAATACAAGTATTCATTAGTTTGGGCCCTTGATGGACCGATGGTCGTTTACAAGTATATGTGCGTTAAGTTTGGAATTCGATGGCCCCATTCCAAGAAACCCACCCCAACTCCTACCCATATTCCCCGGTCCCCCTTCCCCACACACATAGTAAATAATAATAACAACAATAAGAATATTTTTTTCCTTAATTATAAGATTTTTTAAAATTTATTTATCTATTTTTATAAGATTTTTTTAAATTTCTAGATGTATTAATTATTTTTTCTCTTCATACATTTACTTAATTATTCTTTCTTAAAACATTTATGAGAAACAATTAAGTAAATAGAAAAATAAAAAAAAATAATTTTAAAATGATAGTACAAATAATTGATAAATTTAATCTATTTAATTAAATTAGTTAAAATCTTCTTATAATAAAAGAGAAAGGGAATAATAAATATTCTTCGGTGATTTGGATTGTAGCAATTTCATGAGAATTTTTTTAGAGTGTAAACATGTTAAAAGTATTGACGTGATTATGTGTAAGGATGCTAGAAAGAATTCATAATCATCTCCTTTCTCCTTAACATTTTCTCTCTTTTAGAGCGAAATTGTATTTTAAAGCAAAATTGTAATATTATTTTGTATATTTTTATCCATTCAAATAACATAATATTTATTTAATTTTTCTTTATTTTCTCTTCTCTTCAATGATTTTTCTTATTTCTTTTAACTTCCAAACAAAGTGTTAGTTTTTTCTTTGGAGGAGTATTCCAATTTTTTCTTCAGTCCATAGTTATGATTGAAGCTCGAATTAACAAGCCAATCCTCACAACTTATATTGTTCTTCCAAAACCTCCCATGTCCATGTAGCTATGTATCTATATAGTTGTTTCATGTGTTCCGTTGGCCATTTGGATAACCGCCAGTGCAACTAAGTTGTAGTCGTAGTAACTGTCATTAGTTCTATTTAGACCAACATGTTCGATGTACATGAGACCCTATATAGATAAGTTTCTCTCCATCAAGGTTTTAACTTTTAATTAACTAGTGGAATATGGATGCAGTTTTACTACAAAAAACACTTACTACTGACACGAATCATAGCAATGAGAAGAGAAAGAAACTACACGTACGGTGATTTCTTTGAAGGAAATGCTTGTTAGTATGAATACGTCTGATACGGAGACCTCAAATAAAGGCTAAAAGGAAACTGCTTTTGATTTCAATAAAAAGTCTTTTATTTTTTTAAATCCAATATCTATTCAACAATACACAAACACGCGGTTCCGTTTTGTCATTGTGCTAAATGGTTTGTACCATATAGTAATATGTTCTATAAAGCACTTTTCCCAAAACATTAAAAACTTCCTAAGGCATGATGTATATGTCAGAATTCATGAACTGTCTCAATTAGATTTTGCTTCATACTTCACGATCACGAGCCATCTTAGTTCAACTGGTTCATCTATAGGCTCATCATCATGACTAAGATATGGAGTTACACAGTTCGCAAGTTTCATTCAAAGGGAATTCGAATCATTAAATTAATTTCATGTTTGATTGAATTGATTTCAAGCAGATTCACTATTAAGCAAATTGATATGGAATAATGGAAGAACTCTTAACTACTGTGAGAGCATTAACATGCTTAAGTCACTCATAACTTGATGTGAATATCTCAATTAATGAAACTTCTCATTATTAGTTTCAACAATTGTACAAAACATATTTTAGTTGCAACAACTATTGTTCCCCCACCTCACTTTTCTTTTTTGCTTCCCTCCTTAAGTACATGGTTAGTTATCAAAAACTCTCCAGTGATAAAGGATGGAGAACTTCTTTTACACCAAATCATTTTAATTACATTATTGCCATACTTTTGGTGATTTAACTGCTACATATGTACATGCATTAAGGGGGCACCTAAAAATTGAATCACAGGCTCACAATTTCTGTGAAGATTCATTTCTGTAGGCTGAGAAGCAAACGACTATCCCAATGCACATTCGTCAATGACAAAGCAGTAACTGCAATATGGTTTGAACTCAGCCCTGCCATTTCAATTTGATCTGTCTGAGATCCATGGTTTATATATCTGTCAGGCAATGTCAAGGCTAGCCACTGCACCAAATGAAGAAACTATCAGTTAATACACTATGCACAATCCATCTACATACAAAGAAGGGTAACAGGAAAAAGAAGTAGCCATGGTGGTGTAGTGGTTAGATGCAATTTTCAACCTTCATGAATGAATTAGTGTTCGATGGAGACATAAGATGAGTTGGATGGTTAAAGGAGAAAGGAAGAGGTAAAAGGTCGTGGGTTCGATTCCTAATAAAAACTAACATTTGCTAATAAAAAAAAGGGTAACATAAAAAAGTCCCACCTTGAGATTACCATCTAGAAGACCATTCAGGCCTAGAAAGTGAGAAACATGAGAACCAAATCCTCCAATGGATCCCTCTTCAACTGTGATAAGAATCTCATGCTCTCTAGCGAGTCTCGTCATCAAATCTCCATCTAGAGGCTTACAAAATCGTGCATCGGCCACAGTTGTTGAGATGCCATGAGCTTCAAGAACCTTAGCAACTTCCATACAACTTTGGATCATTGTTCCATAACCAACAAGAGCGACCCTACTTCCCTCCTTTAATATCCTGCCTTTACCGATCTATATTTTAATTGTAATTAGAAAAATGTAAGCTTATTTGGAAAAAAAAATAGAACATTATGGAAATTTAAAAGGATTAGTTGGAATAAGCATTGGCGTGCCCTTATTGTTGGGTGGAAGAATGGTACCTATGCCATTCCCTCTTGGATACCTAAAGCAACTTGGCCTGTCATCTATGGCTGCAGCTGTGGCTATCATGTGCATCAATTCAGTCTCATCTGATGGAGCCATGACCACCATGTTTGGCAAACAAGCCATGAATGTTGTGTCAAATGCTCCACAGTGAGTTGGACCATCAGCACCAACTAGGCCAGCTGCGTCTAACGCAAATCTAACTGGAAGCTTTTGAAGATCCACATCATGTGCTACTTGCATGCACCATGCACAAAGCCAAAGTGTCAAAGGGGAGTTATGGATACCACAAATAATTTCAACCATGTAAAGAAAAAAAAACTAGTTTGGAAAATGAAAAAAAAAAACTAGTTTGGTTTAATTCTCCAAAGTTTCATAACTTCTGACCTGATCATAATTTCTTTGTAGAAAGGAAGAGTAAATTGCGCGAAAGAGGTTGAGGCCCTCAGCAGCTAGGCCTGCTGCAAAGGTCACAGCATGCTGTTCTGCTATCCCAACATCAAAACATCTTTCGGGGAAGCGCTTCTGAAACAAGTTAAGCCCGGTGCCCCCTCCCATTGCAGCATGGATGGCAACAATTTTCTCATCAACTTCTGCTTCTGCTGTCAAAGACTCCGCAAAATACTGCGTACTAGCTTTGGATTTCAACTGCTTCCTCGACTTAGGATCAAATTTCACAGCACCTACACAAAATAGAATCCATTAAGCCAATTGCATTATGTTAATGTTATGTAAACAATCAAGTACAAGTTGAGAATAGTAAAAGGCTAGTAATATATAAGTAGTCACTTAATTACCATGCATCTTGTCAGGAGCAACTTCAGCTGGATGATAGCGTTTTCCTTTCTCGGTGATTACATGAATGAGAATAGGTCCAAGTGTTGGCATACCCTTCGATGTCATGGCTATCTACCGGGCCAATGTAGAATAGCCCAAGCTCTTCAAATAAACATGCACCAGCACCACCTGCCATCCCTCTAATGTAGGAATCTAATTTAGATGCAAATTCATGTGCTCGGCTTCCAATTTGCTTCGTGATTCCCTGTTCATTGGTCACCAAATATTAGTTCTATTAGAACTACATCATCCGCATGATATTTTATTAATATTGTATACATATCGCATTGTATTTTATTAATATTGTATACATATGTTTTTAGGCCTATACTCTATTTATTTACAAAAAAAAAAGGCGTGTACTTTATATGCATTACGAAAGCAAGGCTATTGCTTCCTGAACTTCCCGCTTTATCTGCTGGAATGATGAATCCAAAAGGTAAAATTATATTTTGGAATGTAATTTTTATTTTTATTTTTACTTTTGGAATCATCATTTCAAAAGTCAAAAAAACATTCCAAAAAAAGTGGAGGAAACAGCCCCGAAGCGATTTGAGCTTGGGCCAATAAGTGTATGTCCATGATGCAACTAAAATAGGCCCATGAAAGAAGTTGAAGCTTCAAAATTCAATTCATGAGCCGAAATACAAATTCAAGTATTCCAAGTTCAATTGTTACCTTTGCGACCTCGCGTAGTTAATGGAACTTAGAATTAGTATTCAGTCAGGCGAGGGCTCTACTAAGAGCTCCAACCGGTGGAGCTGGGCCATCAATGGTTGCAGTGGGAAGGGAAACTTGTTCATTGTCATTTAAGATTAAAATAAGATCAATTGTCCACACATTTTAAGATCAATTTCTTGAATACTAATTTTATAAAATGTTAGTAGTACTTCATTATAGAATGCTAAACCCAAATTGTTCGTTTGTCACTTTTGTGATGAGATCACAATGAGAACCCTAACTTCTTATCCTCGCATTTGGGATGAAGTGATCGGCATTCGGGACCGTGAACGTCTATTTCTCACGTACGAGGACGCATACATTTTCATATCAAATTGAATAGAATTTCATCAACCTTTTGATTTGTCGTTAAGGTAGACATGCGGATTAAGAATTCTCTATCTCTAACATTAATTGGTTCAGTGTTCGAGATTAAGATTTTATTTTAGAGTTATGACATTTTGTACATCTTACTATTTTAAACTCGTATTTTATCGTAGCTACATTGAATAATCATTTTCATTTTTATTTTTCCTAACAATATGAATTAATAATTTTACTTGTATGATTTACATATCTTGTATTTCTTGAAATTGATCCAAATTAATTTATAATAGATTGTTCAAAAGTAACTCAATTAAGGTCCACTTGAAAGAGTTTATGTACAATATATTTAGACTAATAATCTAATAAATTATTTTCTAAAATGGGTCTCTTCTAAAATTAATCACTGATACGGGTTTATTTTGACAATGGACCAAGTTAAACCACAAGTTTGACTTACAAATTTATTGACACATCAATACTTTTTTTATAATAAATTAATAAATTACGTTGTACAATCGAGTTAGCGGGTTGGATTTGGTTATACTCTCCCCTAAGGTTTTAAAATATTCCTAGAATGCAACAAACTGTGTGCTATATTTGGATAAAGAAAAAAAAAGTGTAGAAAAAGTAGAAGGAAAGAAAAATAATAATAAGTTAAAATTTTAAGCTATTCAAATTAAAAAATCAAAATGAAAAAAAAAACGTGATGTTTAATTTTTTTTTCTAAATAATATATTATAAAATTTATTTTATTTGATTGAGAAATGTAAATTATTATCTCTCTCTTTTCTTAAGTCATTTTTCTTGTCTTGTGAAATGAGAAAATTATATATGAAATTTGATATATTTTTTGTCATGCTTAATTATTTCTCACGTTAACTAAATCAATGAAGAGACAGTGATTCTTAATTGTTTCTCTCTTAGATGTTTTCTTTCCTACGTATGTCTTGACATGTTTTAATTGATCGAAGGTATGATTGGACGAAAGGAAGAGAAATAGAAGAAAAAAATGAATAATGATATCTTTTTTTATTTAAATAAAATAGAAGAAAAAAAGTTTGACTTTTAGAAACAAATTCAAGGAAAAAATTGCACTATTTCTTTCATTCATATTTCTCAAATTTCTGAATACCAGAAAATGCATGAGAAATCTCCTAGAAAATTTTGGAAGGGGATTTGATCAACTCATTTTTCCAAAAAATAAATTTAAAATTCAACCACCCGACATTACACATTTCACAGGAGCTCTTCATTATAATATACTAATTCCGGTCAAATGAATATTATTGGATTCAATTTTTTTCTGAAATTTTCTTACAGTGATGTGAAGAATAACTTAAATAAATTATAAACTAAAGGTTTATTTGGGATAGTTATAAATTTTAAATTTTGATTTTCAAATATAAGTTTTAAAATAAAACATGTTTGACTAAGATGGAACATGTAGATTGCTTTCTATGTGACTTTTTTTATAAAAATAAAATTAATTTTTTAAAATAAAAACTAGTTTTAATTTTTTATTTAGTTGTAAAAAAAATCATTCAATTCTTTAATCTCTAAAAAGACTCATTTTATCACTATCACCCTTCTTCGTGAGTTTCAGATTCGAGTGAGACATCTGATAGTGATGGTTTTTTCATATGATAGAATATCCTTATTTCCCTACAATCAACGTCCAATTTTTTTGGGTGATTAAAACTCTGTTCCTCTACAACAAAATTTCAAATTTAATCTTGCGAATATAAATAAACATTAAGAAAGTTTTGCCCCAAATTAGTTATGAAATCCGACTCAACTAAGTATGAACCGAAATTTACTTTTAGATAGCAGAAATTTCAAATCCAAAAAGAATATCATATATTGTCTTCGATACATTTTACATTAATGAAAAATTTGCTACCTTGATTTACATTGTCAACAACAATGGCTGCTCAGTCCTCATCATGTCACCAAAGAGCTTTGAAGGTTTGCCCTCATCAGCCGTTATGTCATTGACAAAACTACCTCATGTAATCATCGATACGTCAAGCACATTAAGAGTAAACCCATGTATCTCAATTACACAAGATTAGACTAGAAATTTTTTCTTAGAAACCATTCAGCTACTGCTATTAGAGGAGCCAAGAGACTAACTTAAAAATATAAAAAGGAACCAAGAAAAAGACAACCAATGACCATTGTTCATACCTTTTTAACTGTAAACACAAAACGGAATAAAACATGTGTACGAGCTTTAATAATCATATTATTATAGCATCATTCACAGTGAAAGAGATACCAAAATACGCATTTCCACCTTCCTTCTGAATTCAATCGTCCATTTAATTCGTTGAAACTGACACCTTTAGCCACCTCCAGATTTGAGTGTATTGCTCAACCTATATAACAAGCTCACATTAATATTTGTAAGGTATTATTTTATGTTATATCAGCTACAAATGAAGCTAGAAGCAGTGCAACACTAAATATCTCAGTATAATCAACATCCGCAAATAAGAATCATATAAGCAAATGATACAAATCTGTATTCTTGAAAGATCAATGAAAGATTGCACGACATATAAGTTTCCATTCATATTTTCTAAACCAAGGTGAACTTGCCTTTATATTTTCAGGAAAAAATGAAAAGGAAAAACAACATGCCAAGTTGATGATATTCTATCAGACAGGGTTCTCTATTAGCAACCAATGAACTTTCAATCTTACATATTTCACAGGAACTCTTTATTACAATAATTCCATGTAACTCAACAGTCAAAATTCATCCATTAGAAACAACACATTATTCTATAATTACGAAAATAAGATATCCATAAAAATATTGTTTTAATTTTTTCCTTTTTTGAAATAAAAAAAGTAAGAGAAAAAGAAGGGGACATAAGGAGGAAATGACATCCTCAAGATACAGGAAAGAAACAAAAACAAAAAAGCAATAATATTGCAAAGGTACCTAATTATCTATGGATATTTCAAATCATAATTCTCTTGAAACAGCCTTCAATTTTACTTGACTTACCAGTCAAGGCCCTCAAAAAGTCCTTCTCCTTTTATGGCAGAAGTTTTAAAAATAGCCCATTGGCGATTTTTGATCTTGTGTAACTCTAGAGCCTCGGTCACTGCAGCATCATCAAGTGCACCAGGAAGGTCCTGTATAGCGATTTGCAAAAATTCAGATTCAGAAGGTATAATGCAATACCTATGTACATATGCATTGCATATAATTAATTAAGTACAACTTGAATATATGCTTTTTCTGTTTTGCATCATCTTAACCAGCAGTCACACATTTTCTAACACACCCTACTATTGGTTAAAATTTATTGAAAACAACAAAATAATGAATAGAGTTCATTATAATAAGTGAGACATACAAAATTTTGTGATTTCCAATAAATTACAACCAATAATAATATGTTTAGAAAAATGTGTTTGAAAATCTGTCGCTAGCACTTTTCCTTCTACTATTAGCTTCCTAAGTTTTTTACATGTTCTTTCCTTCTTATTGTCCTTGTGGGAATATTAGAATCAAAAAATTATAGAACAAATTCTGACCTGCTTGTTTGCGAAAATGAGAACAACTGCACCTTTTAGTTCTTCCTCCTGGAATACAGGTTCAGAGAAAACAATTAGTATTAAGTATTATTTTTGTAAACCTGAAATCGCAATTCATAGGCAATAACCAGTGCCCAAGGAGAATAGAGAACAGAACAAATCATGTGTATAATAACTTCACAAATACATTTTAAAAAATGAAATTGAAAATCCATTAATTTAAAATGATAACTTTAAAAAAAATGAAAATTGAGAATCAACGAGTGTATACTTGTATGATATTTGAATCATGAAAACCACTTCAGAACCTTATTATAATTTCTAAACCTTCAAAAACAACAAACTCTTTTCAAACTAGGTGCAAGTGGCTACCTGGATCAAACCACTGAAATCAATTAAATCCCACTTCTTCACAAGAAAGGCCATTTAGATCTAAATCATTTTTTAAGGTTCACTAAGTTTTTCTTGGTCTTCCTCTTCATCTAATTATTGGTCTACACTCCATTCATCTGATCATGTTGACTAAGTGGAGCTTCTTTTAGTGATCTTTTCACATGTCCAAACCATCTTAGACATGATTATATATAGCATCTGTTCCTCAATAGGTGCAACTCCTACTTTCTCTCTAAAATTCATTCATTCACAATCTTATGTTCTTATCTTTTCTTGTACGACCACTCATCCATGAATCAAACATTCTCATCTTTGCAAAACTTATCTTATGCTCTTTGGCACTTTATTGCTTAATAGTATTTAATACTGTATATCATTGATGTTCTTATTTATGGCTATATAACAAAAGTTTCCTCATAGCATTCCTCTATTTCATCCTCTTAGCAATTGCTGAAGCTGCACATCACTAATATAGCCTAGAAGTGCAACTTAGTGCCACCACTCTCCCACAATATCAACTACCTATCAGTGTTCTGAATGACTAGTAATGTAAGAGTTTACACTCCAAACCTAGATTTGTTTTGTACACGTTATAAGTGGCATGTTCACATTCACACTTTTCTCATTCTGAGTCTTCATAATACAATGATAGGCAAAATAGTTATATGAATATATAAATGTAAAAGTAAAAATAAATACACAAACAACACAAATCAAGAATGACAAATACCTCCAAAATTGCATGGAACTCCTCCTTAGCTATCACAAGCCTATCAACGTCACTTGAATCAACAACATAGATTATTGCTTGAGTATTTGGAAAGTAACACCTCCAATATGGCCTATGGACAAAAAGTAAAAAAACAATCAAACAAAAAAAAGTGGGAGAAATAAATTGACATTACATCGATAATCTATAACACATAATGGTAATACAAAGTGTGTGTACAAATTTTCTTTTACAATTTATTCTTGAATTACACACTGTAACTGATCCCATTTTCTATTCAGCCTCTCTCTCTCTTCCTCTTCTTTTAACTTTCCCATATGTTGTTGTCCCAAAGTCTTCCTCTTGTTTTACATCAATAACAACAACAACAACAATAGTCTTATTCCACTAGGTGAGATCAATTACATGGATCATACGATGTCATTGAGCTCAATTAAATATCAATTTCTCAAGAATTTTATTTCACTATGAGATTCCATTTAATAATTTCCTCCAAATGTCCTTAGTTTCTTCTCAACCCCTTTTTACAAGACAAAAAACCACGTCATCTTCTTTCTTCACCAATGCCTCCGACAGCCTTCTTTTACACATATCTAAATCACCTTAACCAATTTCATGTCATCTTTTCACAATAGGTGTCATACCAATATCTTACACATTGCATATCATGTCCCTTCTTGTCTAACCACACATCTAAAAGCATGGTAGCCTAGAAGTTACAGTGCTTGCGCTTCAAAGGTGTCTACTCGGTAACTCCGCCTAGAGTCTGGTGCCTCTCCATTTACTGGAAGTACTAGGTGGGCCCCACAAGAGTGTTGTGTCTTTCTCTCTCCTACTGGATGCTTCCAGTCACTGGAGAGGATCTCAATTCCTCCGCCTATGGTTTCATAGTCAGTCCTAAGACTAGGTAAAGGAGGAGGGTTATGTTAGGTCCTCAACAACCAACGTAAAACTTCTAGGCTGATTTAGTTTTCAGTATGTTAGTAGTTCCATTATCATGTTATCACCAAATACAGGTAAACAACAATATGGGAGTGTTGAAGGATTCTGACAAAAAATGACTGCATGAAGAGTCTCTAGTAGCCAAAATTGTAGTACAAAATTCCTTGACATGCTAGCTAATGGCAATTCTAGTACATCCTTATATCAAATAGGAGTGATAAAAAATTACAAATTAGTGTGACATTATAACACATCAAAAGTCATCCGGTACTACAGGTTAAAAGTAAGAATGAAGCCAAAGTGTTTACCTGATACTTGTTTGCCCACCTGTATAAACAAATGTTTGATATTAAAATTAGAATTAGAATTTGAAAAAAGCCCTCCTATGTTATAGCATATTAAGTCTCATGCAATTACATGTTCACATGCTTGTAAACAGAAATGAACTATATTTATGGTATGGAATCCTAACAAATTATCTTTACGCAACACATCTAAAATAGATATATATCAAAAGAAACAGGAAACAGGAAAAAGTTAATGTCTAGGTTTTTATCTTCACTTGGACTATACCAACATACAAAAATGCCAAAAGATAAAAACATTTATTGCCAAAGGAGGACAAAATTATGCTAACTCATTTATGTATTGCACTTACCCAGTTGTAAAACTAACATAGGTCAAGTCTAAAACAGGGTCAATGCATGCTTGTTTGTATTTAACATGAGATGGAAGAATACCATGCAGTACAAAAGGGAAAAGTTGCAGAGGGACTATGGGAGAGGGGGAATTACGAAAACTAGATTCCAACGTTTTAAAAGCAAGGGATCAAATGAAAAACTCATACTATTCAGAAAGACCAAAATACATTTAAACGCTTTAAATTATGTTTTTTGCTTGTATTTGATTTACTTTTTATATTATTAAAAACTAATTTTCATTAAAATTTATTTAATGAGTATTCAATTTGAACCTTGCTCATAGAGCACGTTTGTAAATTGCAACTATAACATGGTCATTTCTATGACTGTAACTCTAATGTTGGTTTAAGATCTGTTTAGTTCAAGCATAGGCAGTGAAAACATATGCACAACAAGTACAAAATTATACAGAACTTGCTGAATCATGGTCGTTACCTAAATCCCAGACTTGAAATTTAATGTTGTTATACTGCACTGTTTCGACATTAAACCCAATTGCTGCATCAAGTAATCAAATACATCAATCAGTCACTATACAAAAAGATATATGGAAGAGCATAAATATCATCCACGCAGTGGAAACATATATCTACATTTAGAGAGAGAAAAACAACTGATAATAACAATTAACAACACGGCATTCAAAATTTTGTCTACATTTTGAACCAAGGAACATACGGAACAGCTTTAATAATTTAATATAGACACAAGCGATTATACTAAATAATAAATATAAGCGAGCTCATAAAATTAAATCAGATATTAAGGAACCTAAAATTCAAAATAAGATCGCTCGGTAGACGGTAACTTCCAAAACCAAAAAAAAAAAAAAAGTTAGCAGCGAAACGAACTGAAAATTAAAGAAAAGAGCAGACGTTAAGATTCAGGTAAATGTAAAAGGAGATCGAGTACGAACTTGGAATGGTGGAGACAACTTCGCCCATCTGAAGCCGATCTGAAAAGGAAAGTAATAAAATCGAACGAATCAATTCGAGAAACAGAAAATTCAAATCGGATGGTGAGGGAGAGAAGCAGAGAGGTAGGAAGCGTACAGAGAATAGTGGTTTTGCCGGCATTGTCGAGGCCGAGAACGAGGATTCGAGCTTCCTTGTTACCGAAAAGAGAGGAAAACAATTTGGTAAACACTAATCCCATCTTCCGATTCGGCACAGGGACGCTCGCAGTGCAATTGCAATTAGCGCATAAATCAGTCACACGAGTTTCCTTTCTGAATGAAAATGCGATCGGATCTCAGAGTAGAGCAGAGCAGAGCAGAGTGGTTGAAGCAAACGAAGAGAAGTGAATGTGAACGTGAATCTAATCTGCGTCCATAATGGAATGGAAGGAATTCGAAAAGCGTAGAAGAGAGCAAGATCGATTGGCGAGCTTTTCTGAGAGAAGAAGCGAATGGAAAACAGAAAAAAAAAATAAAAAAATGAACGACGACGAAAATGAAGATAGATATCCCTCGCCCACGCCCTCCACCTTTTGGTTTTGGGATCTCGCTCCCTATATGTTATGCTAATACCTTACCAACACGCTTTCAACTCTACTCTCATTTCGCGCATTCAGCCAATCAGGTTTGGGCCTGGGCTTCTCCGTTTCATTTCCAAGATATTCTTTTGGAATTGCTATTGTCAATCCACGATTTGCTATTTTCATTCCCACATGTTCACTATTTTCTACTATTCCAAAAATAACCTTCTAAGAGAAATATGATTCTATCGAATTCGTTATCCAATGGAATCATATATGTTTCAGTTTTTTTGTGAAAGTTTTATGAGAAAAACATTGTAATAAGTTGTAGATATAAGCTTTTTTTTTTTAAATAAAGAATTGTAGATTTAAGTTACTTTTTTAAAAAAAAAATGGTGATACTTAATTTAATCAAGATACAATTTATCCTTTTTAATACTAATTAGTATCATATAGATTATCTTGTTTAATTAAATAGAGTTAATTACGATAGAAGTTATCCTTTATAAAAGCAATCAAATACTAATTTGTATTGCAACAATTCTATTATTATTAGAAAGATAACATGTGTCATTATTATACAAAATATATCATGATTTTGCTTGTATCTAAACTCGGATACATAATCGAATCGTGATTTCATTATCTATCTTATATATAATTTTATTGTATATTTAGGTTTAGATACGAAATAGAATCACAATTTTGTCAAATCTAAAAGTTAAAAATATAAAAAGCAAAGGTGTGAGGGGAAAATAGGGAAGAGGTGCGGAAAATCTGGGAAAAGGGGCATAAGTGTCTTTTTGTTTGTTTTTTTGAAAGTAGGGGATGAGAATAGTGTCTTTATGTACATGGACTTCTATGAAAAATTATAATTGTCTCCCTTAAAATTGTCCACCCACTATCTACCCAAACACTTAATCACTTTTAAAGGTATAGTTTTTTTTTTTCCTGAAAAAAGTAGGTATAGTTAATTTGACAAAAAAAAGTAGATATAGTTAATTACTATCAGATGTAAAACAAATAAAATTCATGGACACTTTTCTTGCTGTCTACACACCTATTTTGGGTGTTTTTTTTTTTATAAATAATAATTAAAGATTAAATTCATCTACGAAAATACAAAACTACAAATTGACCCAAAGGTATGGAGATTAAAAAAATATTTTTTTATTAATTAAACTACAAAGTTAACTTTCCGTAATGACCCCTTCTAAACTCCGTAATTATAATTCGATATAAAAAACTTTTTAAAAAAATTCCTAGATTTTTCTCTCTCGATCAAGTACAATGAGATGAACCAAACCCTTTATCATACGAATCTTTGCACTCGGCAGTAATTTCAGTATGAACGGTCAGCATTGTAATTAAAATTAATTAACTCAAGCATGCTCAAAACCAGGGAAGGTATGCATCACGTAATTTTATAAGTTCTATTTTATTAGCTACGTAATTTTATGCATAAGCTAACATGCACTTTTGGCTTTGTAAGACCTAGCAGATATCAGAAAGCAGATTTATAAAATGTAGCAGCAGAGTATTAATAAAGAAAGTACATTCCTCCAACTATGATCATAACTGAATATTCCAGATATAAAAAATGAGTAAGCATATGCCACTGCATCTCACACTTTGATCCTGTCTAAGAATTGCAAATAAGTGAAGAAACTTAAATATTGACTCGCCTCAAGAGTTTTTCCATCAGGGGCTATATCCCTGTCGTGGAAGCACCAAAAATCGACACCGAGTTTGCTTATGAACTCAAAGTTAGCTCTCACTGTGTTAATTAAGAGAATTTTATTTTGTGTCACAAAGAAATATCTGAATATGAAGTATATCATCTGGAGAGTCAAGAATTAACATACTTCGTCTTTTAGCCATTTTTAATGAATTGGTACCATCTTCCCATGGCCAATATTTGGTAGGTGCGCCAAATGGGTCAGCACTCAGCACCTGTTTGTATGCCAAAATGCAACGCTAAATCTGAGCCAGTCCTGCAGTTATTATATAAAATAAATTCAAGTCAAAGGCCAACGGGTGTTGGTGATGAAGTATAGATAAAACTGACAACTTGTGGGAATATAAACGAAAACCAACCTTCATTTTCTTCCCAAGAATTTCCTCCTCTGCATTATACCATTTAAATGAAAGTGGACTCTTACTTGACGGACCCTGAAAATTTAATTTTTGCACCAATCAGGATTCACACAATACATAGAGGAACAAACAGTCCCCATTAAGAATTCTCAATTATTAATTTTACGTCAAGATCTTGATGCAAAACAAAATATGAAAACTAATTAAGTTGAGGAAGATCAACCTCTTTCTCTTCTTCTCCTCCTTCATAAAAGACAGATAATATTTCTTTCGTGCTAAGGGAAATGAGGCATTACCATGCAACCCAAAGCCCCCCAGAATTAATATTCATTAGCAATTTTAAAGTTCCAAAAATCTGTAGTAGTTAGAAGGATCTTAAACTATCAAACAAGTTAATAATCAAATAAAACCTCATTTCCCTGACTTCGCTTCATTTTCATTTCATTTTATTCCATTGGTCTCTTACTCTCTTAGCACGGAAAATATGCCATTACAATCCTTGTGTGACATACATAGATAAATTGTGACAAACAAGTCTACCTCATATTTAATTTTGGGAATGCCAGGGAAAAACTCCCCTTCCCATTCATCTGAATCGCCGCATTTATCCGCATCGTTAGCAGCGCAAGTTTGAGGAGCACCAATCTGCTTGCCATCAAACAAAATAAATTGTATTTACATATCATGATCCAGAATCGCAAGTAATATTAAATAAACAATAATAGAAAGAGGTACACAGTATTAGTTACTAACTTTAATTTTAATTATCAGTTTTGTGAAAGTTTATCAAATCTGCTGAAACAAAAACCTGCTGTGCCGTCACAAAGCGAAGATTCTGTAGATCTATGTGCCGCTGATAGAAAAAAACAAGATGCTAGATGGTAGTTATAACTTACAAGTCAATGTTACATTACTCAAAGTCAATGGAGATGATATTGTTGACTGCCACCATTTGCTTATTGGCCATTTTTAATTTTCCTTTTCAGCTATGAAGAGCCAAACAGTGAAGATAGCAAACTTCTTATATCTGTTTGAAGATGGACAGAATCCATGTCTCTTTCATTTTAGTGAAGTTCACGGAAGTTTGACAAGGATGAAACAAAGTATATAAAAAAAAAGTTCACGTAGCAAATTTTTTGCTATACGTATTTCTTCTTTGCTCCTTTTCATTTATCTTCTTGATGGAAGCAATTTTCTTCTTTTCTCGATTTTCTTTTCTGTTGTTCTTTTTCATTCATTAATCTCTTCATTGTAAAATAATAATAAATGTGAATAGTATTTGCATTAATTCAACGAGTTAACATGTTGTGAGCAAATACACTACTATTTTATCATTTATTCTCTGCAGGGCTTGTGCCACCCAAGAAACTGATGTCAGTTCAAAACTTTATGTCACGAGCTGTCGTCAAAACATGAAGGATAAGTGAATCTAATAACAACATTTGAATTCCTGTTCTTCTGTTTTTATTTTTTAGTTTTTTTTAATTTTATATTTTTAGTTTCTTGGGAGAATTAGAGTTAGGGAATTCTTGGAAGTGGTTTACAATGTTCAAAAAATGGTTAAAGAATTAGCAATATATTGACTCAATCAGGTACTTACTAGATCACTATGATGAATAAGTGTGATCACTGTAGTGAGCTCACAATTTTGAGTGAACCATGGAAGAGAATCAAATATGCACCGGTAATATATAGGCCTAGGCTAACCGTATTTCTATTTCAACCGCGAAATTCTATCAATTATCAAAGTAGAAAAGTATTACTTTAATATTATGTCCAACACACAACAAGTAAACATGTATAAACAATCTCATAATCTGATCATATTCCTCTTCACAACAAGTAAACATGTATAAACAATCTCATAATCTGATCATATTCCTCTTATTAGGTAATCAACACTTCCACAAATAAAATTATAAACACCCACAAAAGATCATGAGAACACAACAAAGATTATATCGTAGGAAAAATAATAACAAATACAAAAATTTATTGTGGTTTGACATCTCTTACCTATGTCCACGGAACCGTCTCAAAACATTATCATAAAAATAATTATAAAATTGTAACGCATCTCAAATAGTGTATCTTTCTTGTAAGTTGAAACAAAAATAACTTATAATCTATCCATTTAACTAAGGTTCATCTAGTAAAATACAATCATTCACTTTATATTTAAGTCACCTAAACCTTAGTGATAAAAATCAAATTCCTAATATGTATGCACCTTATGTTTTGATTTGAAACTTAACTCTACACCTCTGCATACTGTTTCTCTGCTAGGCCATTTGTTTGGATATTAATTAAAAAAAAACAAGTAATACAACATAAAAACAAGTAATTCCTCTGCATGCTGTATCTATAGCAGAATTTTGTCTGCAGCCGAAATCTTGATTCATCACATTTTTCTCATCCTTGATTTTTGTGCAATAGCCAAACAACGGCTGAGATTTTGCAGGATGTTTGGCTAGACGAAAACTCAACAGGCAACAACAGAAGATCGAGGTGCCAAATTAGTATATGAAATTAAGCACTAGTCAATTTAGTTATTGATACTACTATTATAAAAAAGAAAATGTGATCCCTAACTTTCATAATTGTTTATCAATTTAATTTTTGAAATTGCCACACCAACCAATTTGATCCTTTATATTACAAAATCAACCAATTTAGTCTTGAATTTGAAAATTATTGTCAATTTAGTCTCTGGTGTTCAGGATCAAAATGACTATAGTTGTCAAAGTTAGGGATCAAATTGATTGATACCTAACATTAACGACTAAAATTTCTTTTCTCATAATTTTAGAGATATTAAATTAGTAATGATTGTAATTTTAGGAACGAAATTAATGGTTTACTTGGGGGGAAAAAGTCTTTCTATCAACGAATGACAAGTACATGAAGATGTTCTGAAGAATACAATATCTTCAATGCACTGGTATGACGCCTAGTTGGTAGTATATTGGCTAACATAGGCCTTCTATTTCAATCCTGTTAGTCAATTAGGCTGCCAATAAGGCATGATTCATCAGTGGAGTAACCCTTACAGGCTTGCACCATAAAATTAGCTACCAAGACATGTTTAGTCTTAGTTTTATCAATGTGGTCTAATTTCCTCTCCATGCCGTTAGTCACTATGTATGGCAAGCCCTTGCGTGGTATCAGACATTATAACCTTTATCAGTTGACAAAGAAGACTGCAGAGTGAAGACACTAGTAAGCCCTATCATTACCAGACATAAAATATTGATTAACACACGACACTGTGGACCCTTAATTGAACTAAAACTAAGCTTTGGGAAATCAAACACTCAAATGCTTTGTAGCATCATCCATAAGAATTCACCATACCTCTTAACATGATAATAAATATCAAGCAAAACACTGACATTGTCACTTCTATGAAAATCAACAAAATACTTAAGAATGTATTTTTTTATATAAAAATTATAACGAATATGATAATGTCACATTGAAACAAACACACTGTAAAGACATGCAATGTTGCACTGGTTGAGACTACCGGAAAATCATAAGATTTGATTTTGAGTACTCTGCATAACTATGTACAGTGATATCTTCGGCCAAATGATTTCACTCTTTTTTTTTAAAAAAAATGTGTTATATAAATTAATGATTTGTTTTTTTCTGTCTAAAGTTTTGTGAAATTCAGTTATTCTACTCAAGTATATTCACTAAGGACCACAGATACAAATATTATGAAGTTAGTAAACTCTGTTACATTAGACATGTGGTCAACAGAACGGATTTCAGTTGTGACATACAAATTTCATAGACAAGTTTGAAAACCATTACTTTGTTACAGTTACACTAGACATGTGGGTGCTTCGGGACTTGAGTTGCGACACGTGTCACGTGGTTAATTCTAGAACATACTATGGTGGGCACCAACATCCCAGAATAAGGACAAGAAAACTCACGGGCAAAACAGAGACCTGGCTCACGGGGGAAACCTTCAATCATCGATCATAGAGCATAATCTCTGGCCATGCCATTGCCATGCACATATTCTCTCCCACAGTTCACATGCGTTTTGCTGACGCTCAATATCTCCACAACACAACCACAATCTGGTCACATTTAGAAGTATTAATTAATATTAAAATATTAAGCACACACTTATCAATTGGCGATTCTTCCTCACGGACCTAAACCGCAAGTGGCCTAACTCCCCTACAACACCATAGCTAAACTCCAACCACATATTCTTAAACCAAGTTCACATATATAAATTAAGGTACATAGCTCAAAATTTTGTGCCACACACCAACCCAAGTGCCAAAATGAAAGCCCATTTGGTCCTTTTCTTGCTCATGATTCTTGTCACCTTCACTAGCAATGTTAACACTCTCTCGATTAATCCCAAATCTAACTCTTCAATTCCTCAATTGACCCAACAGAAAAGGCCTGACAATGAGACCATATATAGGGTGTCAAAGCAGCTATGTTGGGGTTGCATTGCGGAGTCACTAGAGTTTTTGTTCAGGCACAACTTGGTGAGAGCAGCCAAGTGGGAACTTCCACTGATGTGGGACTTCCAGCTGGAGCAATACGCGAGGTGGTGGGCTGGTGAAAGGAAAGCAGATTGCAAGCTCGAACATTCTTTCCCAGAAGATGGTTTCAAGCTTGGAGAGAACATTTATTGGGGTAGTGGCTCAGCGTGGACGCCAAGTGATGCTGTAAGAGCATGGGCTGATGAAGAGAAATACTACACCTACGCCACTAATACCTGTGTGCCAGGTCAGATGTGTGGCCATTACACTCAAATAGTATGGAAGAGCACCCGAAGAATTGGATGTGCTCGGGTTGTATGTGATGATGGAGATGTCTTCATGACTTGTAATTATGACCCTGTGGGCAATTATGTTGGAGAGCGACCCTATTAGATTCTTATAAACTATGTGTGCATTAATTCATGTGGATAGATTGAAACTCTAGTATTACATAATATGTAGTGCTAGCTTATGTGAGTGTCATGAATTTACTAGCTAGTTTAGTTTAGCAGTGAGTATGTGCGAGTGTATGTATATAGTACTTGTGGGAGAATATGGGATTGGTTTTAATAATTACCTAGTACTTGGAACAATAAATAAAAGTACCAAGAAGTAATTAAAGGGTACCAGTAGTTGGAGATCTGTTGCCTGAGGTTAAACTTTGAGTCAAGTGAAATAAAATATTTATCCTCCCATGTGAAATGTATCTGATTGTCAACTATGCCAGCTTGAATTGTCTGATATGCATGGAGTTATTTGACTTGTATTGCTCCGCGCCATTTTTGAACCTTTAATTTATTATCCTGCGGTAGTTCATTTGGACCTGTATAGATGCAACTTAAAAAATAAAAGGCGTTTGATTAAAATAAGAATAAATTAGACTCATGTGTGTCTTTCTCAAATTATATATGATATTTCTTTTTTTTTTTTACATGACTTTTATTCATTCTGTTAACATCGTTAGCTAATATTAATTGAAACATATGAAGAGACGAAATTGTCATAACATCTTTGTTACATTCGCATCTCCTGTACTTTTTTTCTTAAATTGCACTTGATATTTCTTCTTTTTTTACATTATTTTTACCTCCTTCTGTTAATGTCGTTAATTAACATCAATTGAAATATGTGAGCAGACGAAATTACCCTAACATCTTTGTTAATTAATCCTATAAATGGATCTTTGTTAAGACAATAACAATTTTTCCTTTAATATTTGATTCTTACGTCATTGTTGCTAACATTTAAAGAAGATCTATCTCTTGATTGAGACATTATATCGAACACCTAGCCATTAAAAATAAATATTTCAAAGAAAAAGTTAAAAATACAAATATAAGAACAAAACACTAAAATTTGAAGTAAATAACCATATTCAATCAATAGGTATTGTTGGGAACACATAAAAGTCATATGACTAGCATGTGTCTACTTTCCATTAAATTATTAAACGAGATCTGCGTGTAATGTGAGCTAAACAATTAAAAAAAAATTTGTAGGATGCAAAAAAAAAGGATATTGAGTACAATTTGAAAAAACAAAGGGAATGCGAGTATAATCTACTTTTAAAATAAAGGTAAAATGATTTTTAACTCAATTTTGAAATAATTTTATTAATTAAAAAATATATTTTGGTGTTTACTTAGAAAATCACACATTATAAGGTTGACTTAATGGTAAATAAAAAAATTGAAAGTTTGAATTTATACTAACAAAAATAAACAAACTAATAACTAATATTTGAGGATAAAAAAAAAACAAAAACACACGTTATTTGAGTTATAAAAAATTTCGAAGAACAAAAAGTAAAAAACACACAAGTTATTATAATTAAATAACAAAAAATGTGTCAAAAATTACCTTTTAAATTCAATTTATATTTCTTAACTTATTTTTATGATATTAATTTATATTTGAATATTTATATTTCAAAATATAAAATTCACAAATTAATTATTTAATATAATAATAAAAATAAACTAAATTACATTTAAATATTAAAATGATATTTTGAAAATAATTAAAATAATAAATTATTATTCTATATTTTAATATATATATATATATATATATTAATTATATTTTTAGTAATAAATTTTTATATATATCAATTTATATAAAAAATACACATTTTGTAAACATATATAACATTTATTAAATTTAATAAATACATTATAGCTTTTTTATTTTTAAGATGATAGTTATAAAGTTCAATAAATTTATTATGTATAATGATTTATAATTAAATGATAATGTGAAAATTTTCACCATCTAAAAAAATTATTATTTATTCATAGTTTTTGTATTTATTAAATGTCATAATTAATATTACTCCTTTTGTTTTATTATAATTGTCGTCCTAGGTTAATTTACACAGATCAAGAAAAAAAATATGAAAGAGAATAATAATTTTATAAAATTAATCTTATATGGATAATGCATTTATAGTTTTTTTTAATATTAATATTATAAGATATAAAAGTAAAAAAAAAGGTAATTAATGTTACATTTAAAAGTTAAAATAATAATTATTTTTGGACAATTTTTTTTCTCTCTCACATGATCATTATAATGGGACGAGGGAGTATACTATATATTAAATGCTATATTTATTATAAGTATTTATATTTAATAAGTGTCCCAAAATATTAAATACTATATTTATTACATATAATATATAGTTAAATTATTAATTTTTATTATAATTATTTATTAAATTCTATATTTACTATGAGTAATTATATTTAATAAATGTCCCAAAATATAAATACTATATTTATTAAATATAATATGTAGTTAAATTATTAAATATAAAATGATTATATACATTTATATATTTATTATTTATTAATCTTATAATAATATATTTTAATTTTAATTTTAAAATGTATTTAATAACCAAATTTTCAGTAAATACTTTAATAAACGTATATTTAATAAATATAATATTTAATAATATCATTTAAGTTAATCGTATATTCCTCGCGGAACCAAAATTGCAAATTATCTAATTCTCTTCAATGAAAAATTTATTAGATCCTTTAATAATCACTTTTGTCCACGGTTCCTATTATTGTCTACAAAATACATATTCAAATTTTATAATAATCTTCAGTCATCTAATAATTTTTCCCTTCGCTCCTACACTAGTTAGATTTCTACCCCATATTCTTAAACCAAGTTCACATATAAATTACGGTACACACATCCAAATTTGGTGCCACACACCACCCAAGTGCATGCAAAAACGAATGTCCATTTAGAATTCTTTTGTTGTCCCTTGTAGTCACCTTCATTAGCCATATTAATGCTTTCTCAACCAGTCCCCAATCTAACTCTTCAATTCCGCTATTAACCCAACAAAAAAGGCCCGACAATGAAACCGTATATAAGGTGTCAAAGAAGCTATTATATGGTTGCACTACAGAATCACTAGAGTTCTTGTTTAGGAACAACTTGGTGAGAGCAACCAAGTGGAAGTTCCAACTCGAGCAATACGCAGTGTGGTGGGCTAGCCAAAGAATAGAAGATTGCAAGCTCAAACATTCTTTCCCGGAACATGATTTCAAGCTTGGAGAAAACATTTTTTAGGGTAGTGGCTCAGCATGGATGCCAACTGATGCTATAAAAACATAGCTTATGAAGAGAAATACTACACCTACGCAACTAATACTTGCGCACCAGGTTAGATGAGTGACCATTACACTCAGATAGTGTGGAAGAGCACCAGAAGTATTAGATGTGCTCGGGTTGTGTGTGATGATTGATAGGGAAGCAGAGGTGCAACAAGCAACTAGCAAGAAGCCTAGTAAAGACAGTAACAGAGGGGTGCAGCTAGGAGGAAATCTGCAGGGATCTTGTTGTCGAAGATGAGGAGGCAACCATAACCGAATCCATTGCTTGTAATCTTTTTCCCTGGCACAGAATCAAAATTTTGTTGGGAGTTTCATTATAAACACGGATCATTGTAATAAGCAGATTTATGAATGAAAATAGCAAAGCTTCCCTTCCTTCCTAGCTTTCTGGAGGTACTGGCCTCGAATCCAGTTTATCTTCTTCTTCCTCCTCCTTGTATCTGAAGGTACTGACCCTCAAAGTCAGTAAACAAGCCGCTGCACGTAACAGATGATGGAGATGTATTTATTTGTAATTATGACCCTGTGGGCAATTATGTTGGAGTCCTACCCTATTAAATTATGATAATTATTAACAGTTTTCTAATAACATATTGATTAAAAAATTTAAAATAAAAATATTTTTATTATGAGACAAAAAATTATGCTGAACTTTTTTATACTTTTCTATAATTTACCCTGTGTGCTAAGTTAGCGAAACCCTTAGATTATTATGTTATTAAATTATTAAAAATGACATATTTAGCATACATGTAATAGAAGGGACCAATCATTGTAGTTTGGACCAGAATTGAACTTGGGAGTTAATTGGGAAATTTCACTTGCACCTTCTCTTTTTTTCTCTTTGCACTCCGATCACTTTATTGATAAAGGAGATGACTGCAAGGAAGGTAGGGGAAATGTTGAGAGAAAACAGAGGAAGAGGAAGAGGGAGAAACAAGAGGATGCCGGTCAAAGAGAGAAGATAAAGAGAGCATAGCGAGGAAAAGAAAAAGGAATCGAAAAGAAAGAAAAGTGTATTAGATTTTATTTTTTAAAATGAGGAGGTATGAAAAGAAAAGTACAAAAAGAAATGGCCTAATTGTGAAAACTTTCGGGGGGAACCAACCGAACATAAGCCCTAGGAAAATGTACTCATACATCCACACTCTCTCTCATCTCACTTTCACCTCACTTGTTATATTTATTATTTTCTTTCTCTACCTTATTTTTTGTTCTTATCTCTCTTATTTCAATCCTAATCCACTCCAGTCCATTTTATAGAGTATATGAATATCATAACTCTTAAGTAGTAACACAGCCCATAAGCTTATGATGACACCATAGTACGACACAAATCTAGTAAGAAGCTCCACCCAATGAAAAAGCTTTAAAATGCTTCGTGGGATTTGTCGATTCTTAACATCAATTATTCCGAATTCCTACACAGCCTTAAATAAATAAAATCCCCAAAAAAATGAAAAGGAAGCATATTAGACATTTATACTTTATATTAGATTAGACAAGCAATAAAAACAAGGATACAGAGTAGCTAGCGAGACAGAGCCACAATTAAACCCATGCACATGGGCACATGGCAATCAGACAATAGTAATATGCCAGCGGAGAACATGGGTAGCTACTATGATCCTATTAGAACATTATTGACTTGTCTCACTTCTTATAATTAATTTTCAGTAAGGTCTTTCTCCATAGTAGTTCCCAGGAGGATCATAGTTGCAAGTCATGAAGGTGCCCTTACCACCAGAGCAAACAACGCTAGCGCAACCAATTTTTCTGGTGGTGCTCCACACAATCTGAGTGTAATGTCCACACATCTGTCCATTGGCACAAGAATTGTGCCAATAATTGTACCATTGGCGCTCTTCAACCCATGCACTAACAGCTTGTGCTGGCTTCCACCCCGTGCCACTGCCCCAGAAAATGTTCTCACCGTAAGGTCCGTTGGAGTGCTCTAGGGCACAATCGTTGCGCCTCTGGTTGGCATACCATTGCGCGTAGTGTGCTAATTTGGAGTCCCACACCAATGGCCGCAGCCTCAGCACCGCACGTGCCGCGTTCTGGGGGATGAGGAATTGGTTTGCAAAGCTTCTTGGTGGCTTTTGGGTGGTGGTAGGGACAACAGTGGCATAGGTTGTTGCGACTAGCAACAGAAACAAAGCGAAACAACTTAGAAAATGTTTTGAGATGCAATGCTTCATTTTGAAATGTGGTGTTAGAGATTTGAGGATGCATTATTGCTTGGACCATGGGATGTTATATATAATGGTGGGGGGAGTGTGAGAGTGCCTGCATTGTCAACTGTCTTGGCCTTGGTGGCATCCATGTTCGTTAATGATTGCCTTTTTTTATATATACTTTTATGTTATAAAAAGAAATGTTGTTATTTGAAACGATCGTCCGTTACTTAGTTTTATTCTTTTCCTGAAATTTCATTGGCCGGCTAGTAATTCTTTTCCACGTTTGTAGGCCAAAGGAGTTGAGATTCCCTCCTTTTTTCACATGGGGATACTCTTTTGTTCTGCCTGATTGGATAATGTGTACGATTTTTATTAACGTTTTGAGGAAATTCAGCTCCATCGTTTGTTGGAAGTAGGGATACTTTCAAGTTAAAAATAAAAGTAAGTTACACAAATCATTTATAAGATTTCTTATAATTACCTAATACTTTTCCTTCTTTTAACCATTATGTAAGAATAGGGAAAAAAATAAGTTTAAATATATTCTTTTTCTTTTAATTTAGTTTTTTGTTGTTCCTGTATTTTTTTTTCTTTTCGTTTTAGTCTTTACAAAATATGTTTGTGTTGTTTTTTATTCTTGTATCACTTTAGGGAGAGCTTTGAACAGTAAAAAAAATATTTTAAAAAAGTGTAAACAAATATTATCTAAAATGATTTAAGGATGAAAAAAACACATTTTGCAAAGATTAAAACAGACAAAAATTGTAGGGACAAAAAAGAAAAAAGTACTAAATTGCAAAGAAGAAAATGTATTTAAACAAAAGAATATATATTATATGTAATTTAAGAAAAAATTATGCAAGTGTAATTTGCTCTAAAATAATAATGATGTCCAAGTATATTACTATTTTAAATATTTAGAGGAAAATATTTATATTGATAATAATCATATTCAACTTAATCAAATAATTGAACACAAGTGATTAATGTATTTAAATTAAGGTTGAATTGTTTAGATAATACCTAAGTTCAATCATTGACAGAAATAATTCTTAATCAAATTTTATTTACTTTTCAGTCAAATTCTAGATTAGTCAGAATACATTTCTCCCAACGAAGCCAAGGATTAAGACAAAAAGAATAATCATATTTAATTTTACTCTAGATTAGTCAAGTTTTATTTCTCCCAATGAAAGAGAAGATCAAGGCAAAAAAATAATCATATTTAACTTTAACAAAATTGTTTCTCTTAGAAGTGTGAAAAATAGTTATAGTCTAAAAAACAAAATGATGATGTCATTCAAATCATAGAATAAAAGGTTTGACTATAGTTTTGGTTAGTCTATCACGGTCTTATTTTTAACTAAACAAATCGATTAACTGACGTAATGTGATATGGTTGAGATATAACCTTATCTTTTAAATATGCGATCATGAGTTTGATTGTTAACTTGTGTTCTTTGATATGAAGGATACCCTGATATGTGATTTATCATTTTTGACATAAATAATTTGGCTTGACATGTGATATAATATATTAATCAATTGATTAGTTAAAGGGATTCATTGTGGCATGTGAGATTAAATTACACAATTTATTTATTGTTTGTTTAGTTAATTAAATTGTTTTGCCCACCAAAAAAATCTAATTAAATTATTTATTCCGTTTTAATCTTATATGTCGTATTGACGATTTTTAATACATTATAAGTAAGTATCATGTGTATTGACAAAGTTATGCACTATTATTTCAATTAGCAATTAAACAATAAATAGTAAAATTATTCAATCTATTTAATTAAAAAATTAAACAATTTGATTGGTGTAAGAGTTACAGAGAAATTAAAATTGCACATACAACGGAGTAATGAAGAAATGAGAAATGTAGTTAGGTCAAAATAATAATAATAATAATCCTTGTAAACAATATCACACGCAATGTGTGGAGGGGATGTATGGATGTTATTTTACATCATTTGTAAATGCCTCGCTCCAAGTCCAAAGATTATCTTGAGGATTAAGAAAGAATCAAGTGTTTAAAAAGTGATTAGCTAGGAACATGAGTATTCAAAGTAGAGGGGACTTTCGTAAAGTAGAGAATTGTCTTGTGCCTTCATGTACAATATTAACGCCTTGATCCTCGGAGTCGTAATTCCCGCCTCAGTTCTCGGACAAAGAAAGAAAGCAGACCCCGCCATCTAATCATTGTTACTTGTGCATTAATCAATTATACATCGATCCCCTAATTCCCGGGAAATAGAAACAACCGAAGAATTATGGAATTGAACAAAGAGAATTTTGAGTGTAGCTCAAATACTACTATTGATTATGCAATTAAAAATAAAAAGGATTAGCATAATTAGTGTAAGGTACTAATGTGTTTGACTACACGTCCAACTTACAAAAGAGATTTATTTCAGTATGCATGATTTGTTGTTGGTGAATAAATTCATTTACTCAGTAAACATTAGGGCCATTTTGTGTACCATAGTAACTAAAGATGTCTCACATCTTCAAAGTATAAAGCAGCATCCAATGAAACCGAAGAAGAATCTGTATTCTTTGCATGTTATCCTTACTTAGTGTGTGTTTGGTTTGTGGGTAACATGAATTCCAAGAACATTCAACGAAAAAGTATGTGAAAAAGAGTTTCAAAATGAAGTAAGTTGAGGACTGTGGAGTGATACATCAAACACGCTGATATTATTTTGGATTGCTGGCCTACTAAAGTAACCAGTACTCACTTAAAAAACAAAAGGTATCCTACTACTCTTTCCCGCCAAACAGGAGTCTAGAAAGAGTAATTAAATTAGCCCAATCTACAAATATAGTAACCGTTATAAGCCAGCCCATTGGACTGACCTAACCAACCCAAATGGACTTCGTTAATCCAAAATGGGAGGACATTCCTTTGTGCTTCAGACGTTTCTGCACCCAGCGCTTTTTCTGTTTTTTTGAAATTACCCTGGTAAATTTACGGACCTGTAATGCATATGGATGCATTATGATTGTCAATTCGTATCCATATGAGTTTATATGATTTTTTTTTAATTTTTAAAAAAATATGTTTTACAAATTAGTTTAAAATTAATATCCCAATTTTAATATGTGGCTTTCAAATTTCTAATCAACTAAACTAATAGGTTAATTATGTTATAAAATAATTAATGTCGCTATATATGACACTAATCTTTTTAATATATATTTAATACACATATAAATTTAGATAATAAATTTTGTGATAATTAATTTTTATACATTAAATATATATTAAAACAAAATTAATTGTTATAAAATTTATTATATAAATTTGTACATTAAATATACATTAAAAACTTTAATATTATATATAATGACATTAATTATTTTATAATATAATTAACAGTTAGTTAGAGCGTTGTGTTAATAATTTAAAAATCATAAATGTATATTCTTCGTCAGCGCACAAAACAATGCCAAAATTGGGGTTGTATTGAAAATTACATGGAATCTAATTAACTAATTTGTTTAGAAGACTTAAATCATAAGTTTCTATCAAGGGTTTGGTCGAACATTGTTATTATTAATTCTTAGTATGTTATTTTAATTCCTACGAAAAAAAATCATAAATTTCTTATCACAAGAATCAAAAGAAGTTAGTTTATGTTTCTATAATTTACAACTGTTAATAACCGTTAACATTTGAAGATTTATACCTAAAATTAAAAAAAATAAAGCACATTTTTTAAAAATCTTTTCATCAAAGGGGGAGAAAACAAAGTCTCTTTACTGGTAATTATTATTTTTTAATGTTTGTCAGAAGAACCGCACCATTCTCATCACACATAAATACTTATTTTACATTATTTTATGTGACTGCATTGAGGTAAGACTCCCCTAAAGATCAATCAAGTTCTTGAGTGGAAGTTAGTTATCAAGAAAACAAATAGATACTTTACATGAACTTATAAAATAGTAACAAAAAAAATGTTTTTTTTATAAGCATAACAACAGAAAATGTTAAACGTGACAATATGACAAATGATCTAGAAGAGAAAGCAAAAATGTTCTTTTAAGAAGAGTGTCAAAGAGATGTGAAAAAAGAAATGTTAATGATACACATGACACTTCATTACTAAAAAAAAAAAATCATTCAACATATATTTATTTATTTTTCTGTTTTTATCACATAATATATCTTATTATATTAATTTATTATTTCCCTCTTCTATTTTTTTGTTGACTCTTTAGATGTTGATAGACATATGTGTTCACAAAACATTACTAAAAAAGACATGAGGTAAAAGAGTGAGTTATTATGATTATTATTAACCAGCAAGGCTCGTCTCATTAGCTGAAAAAGCAGGATATCGGTATTTAATTAACACCTTACATGTTAATTTGATTTTACTCACTAATTTAATAAATAAATAATTATTAAAAATTATGATAATTTTTATTATATTAAAAATATTAACAATTAAAGTTTTTACTTTTAATTATTTCTTTAACCATTATCTTTAAAACAATGGTGAACAAATCCCACATTAAATTTGACTTCGAAGTCTGATGTTACAACAACACATGGCCTTGTTTGGATTCTAAAAGGGAATCTTGGAATGTACAAGAACAAAAGGGAAAGGCTTCTTGTGTGCTCAGAATTCCCTCAAACACGCGTCAATTGATGGATGGTAATGGTATATACTAAATTAAATGTCCCGTATATACTTTGAAGCTTTAAGATTTAAACATATCCTCACATGCAACTTAGGAAAAAGACTTGAGTAAAAAAAGGAAGGAAAGAAAAACTTCAATAAAAAGGAGAATGAGATAACTTCCAGGCCAAATTTCCTATTTTTGTGTCGAAGTTATATATTTTTAGGGTGCTTCGGTTAGATGCACGACCAATAAGTGAATACAGCAAGGAAAGGAAGGTGGTGGTTCAATATGTTAACCATTCCAAATAACTAGCAGAAAAGTAGAACCACCGTTCGTCTACCTCGTTGTTACCAGGTAGTCTCCGCAAGAGCACATAAGAATTAGGTTGGACTTTGGAGGTTATTTAACGGCCTTGCCTCAATACTCTCTTTCATCAAACACTTAAACATCATCATGCATATGATATGCTATTGGCTCATAAACAGTTAAGTTAGTTACCACTTTCCAACAAAACACATGCATGTTTGTTTCCCTATGTTCTCTATAATGGCCTATTATAAACCATGTACCATAAAATTGTCAAAGGCAGGAGAAGAAGGCAACAATAGCAATATTTTGTATAAGCGAAGAAGTGCATAGTTTGTAACCCTAACCCTAGCCACCATGACTGTCTGCCCTACCGACGACCGTCATGTGGCCGTGTTGGCGTTTCCCTATGGCACACACGCAGCTCCACTCCTCAACCTCGTGCGAAGAGTCGCAGCAGAGGCTCCCCAAGTCACGTTCTCGTTCTTCAGCACCAAGAGGTCCAATGCCTCCGTCTTCGCTGGCCTCAACGAGGAGCAACTTTTCAACATAAAGCCCTATGAGGTGGATGATGGGTTGCCAGAGAATTATGTTCCTTCAAAGAACCCCAAAGACGCCGTCGAGTTCTTCGTCAAGTCCATGCCAATGAACTATATGACCTCCATGGATGAAGCCGTGGCGAAGACAGGGAGGCACATCACTTGCTTGGTCTCTGATGCGTTTTTTTGGTTCTGTGCTGACTTGGCTGACGAAATGCATGCAAAGTGGGTTCCTCTGTGGACCGCAGGGCCTCATCCTCTCCTTGCGCATATTTCCTCCAAGCATATCAGGGAAAAGTTGGGCCCCGAAGGAGGTATGCATATATATATATATATAACATTTTCCCGCTCATTTCTTCACATCAATGATTAAAAAACTTGATGCAATTTTTTTTTATAAACTCAATGCCATAGTTTAATCCATGATTCTAAAGTGTGGTCATGACCACAATTGCAGTCGTAACATAATTGTTTTTTTTCAAGTCATCACTATAACATCCCAACAACAGTTATGGTTACATTAATCGCATTTGTTCGTAATTTCTTACCATGTCGACAATCTGACCATAACAACAATTTAGGACTATGCTTTAATTAAAATTAGAATTTGATGATGTTAATGTTAAATATTAACATAAACTATAAAGGCAAATCTCTAGTTAGAAAATAACGCTTACATATCTACAAATTAGAAAACAAAGGCTGAGTTGATTATTTTCTCTTTAGATTTCTAAGCTTGACTAGATATATGTGTAATGCTTATCGAGGCTATATATAAAAAAAAAGAGTTATCTAGCTTAGGCTAAGTAAAAATAATGTTAAACAATTTCATAAGAGATGATTGACCCAGTTTTCTTGTATTCTTTAAGATGGTTGGTTACACGTATTAATCACACCAATAATATATATAATGAATTTGTTTAACTCTATTTTTATTATTTGAGGTAAGTTATACAATCACTTAAAATAAATTTAAGCTAAATAATATTCAATTTATTTAGGAGTTAATAAGAATAATATATTTGTCATGTATGTTTTGCAGTCCGGGAAAACAAAGAAATCGATTTTCTTACTGGTTTCTCTGGGCTAAAGGCTTCTGATTTGCCTGGAGGATTAACCGAAGAGCCAGAAGACCCTATTTCAATGATGTTAGAAAAAATGGGAGAAGCATTGCCGCGAGCAACCGCAGTTGCCATAAACTCCTTCGCTACAGTGCACCTTCCTATTGCACACGAGCTAGAATCCAGGTTCCACAAGCTACTGAACGTTGGTCCATTCATTTTGACAACGCCACAAACTGTTCCTCCAGATGAGGAGGGGTGCTTACCGTGGCTGAACAAGCAAGAGGATAGGTCAGTAGTGTACCTTAGCTTTGGAAGTTCAATAATGCCACCACCCCATGAGTTGGCTGCAATTGCAGAAGCCCTAGAAGAAGGTAAATATCCGTTTATTTGGGCTTTTAGAGGCAATCCTGAGAAGGAATTGCCACAAGGGTTCTTGGAAAGGACAAATACACAAGGGAAGGTTGTTGGGTGGGCCCCACAAATGCTAATCCTAAGACATTCAGCGGTTGGTGTGTGCATGACACATGGTGGGTGGAACTCAGTGCTGGATTGCATAGTTGGTGGTGTGCCTATGATTAGTAGGCCATTTTTCGGAGACCAGATGTTGAACACTGCAACGATGGAACATGTGTGGGAGATTGGGGTGGGACTTGAAAATGGGATTTTCACTAAGGAAGAAACTCTGAGAGCTTTGGAATTGATCATGTCAAGTGAGAAAGGGAAGATGATGCGGCAAAAGATGGATGAACTCAAGGATTTTGCAATGGCAGCAGCGGGACATGAAGGTGACTCTACGAAGAATTTCTGTACTTTTTCAGAGATTGTCACAGGTTCAACTTATGAGCAACTACACGTGCAACAACATGGTTTTCGAGGTATCCGCAACAAAATCGCAGGCGCATTTGCTGCCGCGCATTCCAGATTTACTCGTCGCAATAATCCAAAGCATTAAGGTTTTAGAAGCTTTTTGCAGGCACAAACAATTGCAAGGTTGAAACAATTAAGAATATCAGTTTCGAACCTTGGATTTTGTTCTCTAAACGGTAGCTTAATGAATGCACACTTACTTGGTTTTGGTAGTATATATTTGAAGGGCTCCTGATTGTATTCCTAAACTTGCAAATCAACAAAATAATAATGAATTTCGATTTTCTCCACACTTTGAAATCTTACAATATTAGTTGTTTATATATGATGTATACAAATTTGAAATTAGAAAATCTAGAATGATTCTTAAATTTTCCATGTAAAGTAAAAGAAAAAAACTTATTTAGTGGATGCTGAAAAAAATATCAGTAGTGAATTTTAATTAAGTTCTTAGAAGTAAGTAAAAAAAATTAAGTTCTTAGAAGTAAATCTAAACTTGTCTATATTATACTTATAGATACCTCTATTAACTTGACATTTGCAATATATCAAGCAAGTTTGAGTTCTCTCTTAGATATCCCTTCTTCTCCTCTAACAAAGTAGTATCTAGAGCTTAGTTTGATATAGAGAATTGAGAGAAACATTAAGAGCTTGACATATCAATAAGAAAAGTTGTGTAAAAAATGAAAAGGGTGCCTTATCAACATGCCCTTGCTCTCATCCATCAATGTTTGGATGATTCCATGTTCTAAAAATAAGCCTCTGGAATTACTTCAAAACCAAGAAGTTTGGGAGATTTTAGAGACATCCCTCGATCCAAGGCATTAATTGCCAAAGTAAAGAAGACAAGACTTCAATATCACTAAGGGCCAATCATTTTAAAGCTTTGAAGATGAAGAGATCTGAATCAATTTCAAATATCGCTCAAGAGTAAAGACGGTATAAATATGGAGATAAAATATAAGATGTTTGTGTGATGGAGAAGATTCTTCATTCCTTAATTTTTCCTTAACTTTGATCTTTGATTATGTAGCATGTTTCGTTGAATAAAAAAGAAATTAACTCCAAATACCATTAAAGAATTGACTTCATATGGTGTTTCAATCATGTGTTAATGTTACAAGTTAATATTTTTTAGGTATAATATATTTATTAATATCATGTCAACATATGTTAGACAGACACATCATCTATCATGTTAATATGTTAGTATTCATTAAAAAATTAATAACATATTACTAAATTTTAAAAATATAAAAGATTAAGCGTACGATAAAAAAAAATTAAGAATCCATTACACAATCATAAAATTATAAGAAGGAACATTAGATTTAAGGCTTTTAAAAGTCAAATATTTTAAAGAACTCGTCTTGTAATGGGCCATCTCTATCCCATTATTTTGTTCTGTTGTCCTAGAGTTAATTAGCGCCATGTTCCTCTCGTCTTGGGCCTGTTGTGGCTATATGTATTAACAAAGACACAGTTGAAGTTCCTACTGCTGAGAAAGATTCCCCCAGTCGCTTTTTTTATATGTCATGAACCAAAGGGAAAACTGAATGTGTTATTGGATGAAGGAAATGGCACACTTGGAGTATGATTTTAAAATAATAATAATCCTCCTAATTAAAACCTATAGACCAAGCAATCCTCAAAGCATGTAAAATGCCCCAACTCCCAAGAGATTGCGGGTTTCTACACCAAGAACAGTAGAAATAAGAAAAAGGATTGTTTCTCATAGCTTATATATTCAATGATACGTAAGAAATTGCATTAAAATTTTGTCATTTTACTTTTCACTGTTTTTCCCAGATATTGGTTAATAAAAAAAGTTAAGTCCAATTGGAAAATCAATCATATTAATAGAAGTATAAATTTGTTAAAATTAGCTTTTGATACATTTTCTATATATAAAAAAAAAAAAACCTACAACCATATCTTTTTAAAACAAATGACGTAATTAAAATTATTTTATCAAAATAAATTGACATTATTACGTTGAGTTTAAAAAAAATAAATGGTCCCATTACTCTAATTATCTAATTAATATCTTTAAATCTTGACATATTCTTAAGGCTATACTCTATTATGCAATATTTTATGTGGATCTTACAAATTATTTAGCTTATTTTTTCTGTGTCTTCCACAGATATTAAATTCGTATTTTATAATTTATAGGGGAAATTTTTATATTATTTAAATTTTTAATATATTTTATTTAGCATAAATTTTAATAAATATATATTAACAGATATGTCAATGAATATTTAAATATATTTTATATATACATTTGTAATGAATTTGAAAAAATTTAAATTATAATATATAATATTCAGTAAAAATGTATAATAAATTAATGTTGATTTAAATTGTTTTATTGGACAATTAATTAAAATTTTACATGTGTATGTTTCATAATAGAAAATAAACTTGTGTGAATTGATTTAAATTTCACTTGTGCAAATTTAAAAAACACCAAAAATGACTTTTTGTTAGTGTGTTTAAGTAAAATTTATTTTTAATGACAATTGTTATATTTTAAAATATACCTATAGGATATTTTTCACATTTGTCTTTTATCAACAAAAAATATAGTATATCAGTTTATACTATTCTTATGTATTATTATAATTTATTTAAGATTTTATAATTGATTCTCTTTGAAATAAAATAAATATAAAAAATGTATTAATTGAATTATTTTAAGAGAACAAATATAAAAATGTCACATGACATCCCTCTATAAAATAAAATTTTCTTTATTTTTTTTATATATATAATAGATATAGATTTAGTGAAATAGTGATGTATAAATAATAGTGTTCACTATTCTTTGCCACGAATGGGTATTTGTAAAACTATAACTGTAATTTTAATTATAAATGTATTATTACTTTCTCCACAAAATAAAGTTATATTTTACCAAATAAAAATACGAATAAAATCATACTATAAACTAGGAGTATTTAATGAATGACTTTGTAAAAAGCTTGTTAATAGAATGAAATATTTATGTGCCCCAAAAAACTAAAACAGTGTGTTTTTTATTTAATATAATGTAATTTGTTTCCTTTCACACGGGCAAAAAGATCTTCAAACTTATTCCCCAAAGCTCCAAGAGTAGAGCAAAATAACAAAAATGACCATGGGTTTCATAGAAACACGTAACAAAACCACATTCTTCTCCCAAAGGTACAATTAAAATATTTCAACATTTTTATAAGCAGAATGAGCGACATATTCTTGGTCGAAGAAGATATACATAGTACCCAGTAGACTTGCAATTTACATTCACGTTCTGTTTGTTGACAGAGAAAATAGCATTATGCATGCATAGAAAAAGAAGAAGAAAAATCTCAAAATGTGCATAACGAAGTTTCAATACTTCTATTGTCACGAAAACAAAACCGAGCCATAACTATCTATATAGCCTTGCCATACATAGTTATGAACAAATTGTAACTAGCTAGGAAGTTCGTAGGAATCTTTATTTAAAACCTAACTTGACATTTCTGGTGAAAGAGCTAATTGTATCTTTGATATTTCTGTGAGAATGCACATTAGGTAATAATGTTAATCTAATTATACAAAACAAACAGAAGCACATGATCAACTTTAGGTCCACAATCTTATCATGAACTGATTAATTGCTTCTTTTTGTTACTACTACCCACCCATACAGCTCAGAAAAGCCAGCTTTTATTCTCCCTACCAACCCTAACCTTTGATACATATAAAGATTACCAGCATAACACAGCAAGAGGATGAAATTCTTGTTATAAATTCATATATTTATGAGTAAATCTCGCAGAATCGCTGGAATATATATAGCTTGGATCAAATGCAATTTTTGGGGACCACATCATGGATAAGTTTCCCAAATCACAGTAATTTAATTGTATATTTGAGATTCTCTTGAACTATGTATGTGTATTAGAATCTCAGTTGGCAAATAAAGAAATGGAACATTATTTAAAGCTTGAGGAATATACATATCGAGTGCTAATATGTGGTTGTTCAGAACAAACTATATAGTAGTTTCTACTACATTAATTACTCAGACATTGATTTACATTATTATATATCCATGACGTTCTTTACAAGAACTGTTACTACTCATTCTTCCTCTTTCCACATCTTATGACTAATACAACAGATATGCATAATTAACCAGATCGGAAGTTAAATCCTTGTGATCACTACAGACTGTAACCCAGTTCATAATCTTGGAACATCCCTTGTGGTAGAAGAGCTGGAGTAGCAGATGAATCCCAGGAATTTGAGGATACTGATTTGGTATCAGAATCATTGGACCACCAAATCAAGCTGTCCTTTGAGCTATTCATCTCTCTGAAACAATCAAATCCAGCCATATCATGATCTTCGTGTGGCACATAGCCCATTATTCTGTTGTTGAGAATGTCATCTAGTTCAGTCTGCAGTGCACCAAGTTGCTGAAATCCCACACTATTAGTCTGCTCATGAATAGCCTCAGATCTTGGTGCAAGGCTTGAGTGCATTGGATTCTTACTACTCCCAGAAGCAACAAAGGGAACTCCACCGTTACTCAAAGGGATATTCTCCAAAAGATGAACCTGAGGGTTATTGATCTTTGCACCATCATGTTGAGGCTTGCAGAACTCATCTTTTTGTCCTTGTTCGACATGTGGGGAATTAGGCAAAGCATTTTGCATCACAGGGCTAGAGCCATCATTCAAAGACTGCAGGCTCTGGATCATCTTTTCTTGGAAAGGATGCAACTTGGGCCACAGCGCCGGGTTGTTGTAGAAAGAGAAAGGGTTTTGAAGGCTTTGAAGTTGCATGTGCAGTTGGAGTCTTTCAAGAGCTGAAGAGCTTAGGGCATTTGAATAAGAATTCTCCTCTATTCCATTGTTTGTGTCTTTTGCGCTTAAGTTAGATTGTTTGCGCCTCCCGAGCAGTTTCTTCTTCAATCTAGTGTTCCAATAGTTCTTGATGTCGTTATCTGTCCTTCCAGGTAACTGAGCAGCAATTATGGACCACCTATACACATAGATTATATATGTTGGAACATGTTTAGTTAATTTCTAAGAATATTAATTAACCAATGAAGAAGAAGAAAACATGTGGAGCTAGCTAGAGAGATTCTAGTGACAAAACAAAAAGGACAAACAATTATGTTCAAAAACTACAGCACAGGCTCGTAGATAGAGATGGGGGGTTTTGAGAGAGAAGGACCTGCTTCCAATGCTAATGTACAGGCTGCAGATGATGTTGTCTTCTTCTTCAGTAAATCCACCATGTTTGATATTAGGCCTCAAGTAATTTAACCACCTAAGTCTGCAACTCTTTCCACATCTCTTGAGCCCTGCGAATTATTTGTATCCATCAATAAGGTTTGAATTAATCGATGATTATTATACTAACCAAAGTTCACCTTTCCAAAGCCAAACTAAATAGTATTACTCTTGGACTCAATAAATATATGCTCTTTAAGAGGAATATTAAAAAAATATATAAGAGAGATGAGTTTACCAATTTTCTGAGGAAGAGCAATCCAATTGCCACCAGTTCCATTCTTTTCAATGTAGGCTTTGAGTGCAGCATCCTCTTCAGGAGACCATGGTCCTTTCTTCACGTTGGCCTTGTCACAGCATGGAGCTCTACCCATGTTCTTGTGTTGTTGTCTCTCTCTGATTAGATTTCTCTTTCTGTTTTTTTTGTTGAAGCAAATACCAACTTTGCTAGCTAGGATTGTTGGGAAACTACGGCGAAGGAAGGGTATGATTTATAGGTAGGGAAGTATGGCTGATGTGATTCTTAAAAGGACAAAAAGTCTTACACACCTCACCCCCTCCATTCCCTCACTAGCTATTTTCAACTCCATTTTTTTTCTTCTAGGGTTTACTCATCTCTTTCTCTGTCTTCCTTTTTGGATTAGTTCGGTCACCCGCGTTTAATTATGCATGCAACAGGACAAACGTAACATAAAATTTCTCTTCTTTTACATAAAAAAATTGCACTGCTTTTTCATAGGTCCATTAGTTTAATACTTGAATCCAATGCTACATGTATTTGATCAATAGAAGGCTCCATCTTCTTAGTTTGTCGGCATTATCCTTGAAAATGTTCCATTGTCAAGCCATCCCAACATATGTTATTATATTGATGGGAAATGTACTGCTAGCTTCCATAGGTAATTAATATTCTTAAAATAAAATTACCCTTTTGTGTAATTAATTAACTGAGGAATTCTCGTGGAAGATGTGCGAAGGACATCACACAAATTGCTTTGATTCAGTCAATAACGTGATCATATAATAAAAAGGAAATACATTTCCGAAGAAAAAAAATGAGTCTTCTGATTTATAATTTTAGTAGCTAGCAAGTATGGAAATTAAGAATATGAAAATGTTGCACTATATGGTATCAAAATTCAAAAGGGCAAAAAAATAAAACGGAAACTAAAGTTGCAACGTTCTTATTTTTCATTTTGGGCGAACAATGACGTCGCAATTGCATTTAGTCAAAAACAAAATGTTGCATTGCTCATGTGACCAGCTGAGGACGTATACTTCGGACTTTTTACCCTTTCCCTTTCTTCTCATCAGTGTTGGAATATTTTCCTTTGTAAGTCAGCCGTGAATTTCAGATATCCCATGTGATGGTTGCCTTAAAATTGAAATTGAAATACTATTGCGACAAATTTAGTGATACCGAGGGAAAGGTTCTCTGAATATTTAAGCCCTACATAAATAGTTAGTGATATATTTATTTCTCAAGGTTTCAATATTATAAGCATTATAAAATGTTAAAGAATTGAAATTTTAGAGACCAATATATTCATGTTGACGAGCTGATGATGAAAGTTAGAAAAACTATAGTCAATGCCTTGACAATGTAACCATCGTTTGCTTTCACCACAAAATCATAACCAACTGATTCTTATTTGAAACCTCGCACCAATAAAAACTGCCATCTTTTCCATCACGACAAGATATTTCTAATACGAAAGGTCATGTCATGTTATTATTTGGCTCTCAAGTGTTAGCTTGAATTCTTGACATGATATATCAATTAGATGTTGGGGAAATTCGAGAGGTACACCTGTGGATCAGGAACCACTGCATAAGGAGACCTGACATCACATCCTAATCTTAAGGCTCACGTTTATGAGACTTCTCCTCACTTATATGGTACTCAATCTTTTCACTTCTACCCGATGTGGGATTTCACCTCACATTTGTGACTTGCTTGTGATACTTGTATACTCGTTTGAGCCGGAACCTTGTCGAACCATCAGCTCTGATACCAATTGTTGGGGAGCTTCGAGGGGTACACCCGTTAACCACGAGCCATCACATAAGGAGACCTGACACCACACCCTAACCCAAAATCTCGGTTAAGGTTTATGGGTCTTCTCCTCACTTAGCTCAACCTTTTCACTTCTATGTGGGACTTCACCTCACACTTGTAACCCAACATTAGAGACCTAAAATTATTCTTTAACATTAATTTACAAAGTAAGAAGAATATTTATAAATTATCAAGTGGTTTAGAGAGTTCGAATGTTGCTTTATTTAGGTATATATAAAAGACAAGATCAACTGACATTAAGTTTCAAATCATTATTATATTTACAAATTTAATCAACTTTTTTTTTGCAAATTACAAACTTAATCAATTCAACTATTCATATTATCTTTTAACCCACTAGTGATTGGCTTAGTAATGAAGTTGGAGTAGATGCATATAAAAAAATTGATCTTATCTTTTTTATTATATATATATATATATATCAAACTTTATATAATTTGGACATCCTTGATAGAGATTTGGTTAATTATATTTTAAAATAATATATTAATTGTTAAAATAAAGCAAAGTACTAGTTAGTACACATATATATGAGGAGCCTTATTAATATATTAGCTAATATACTTTTTATAATATCTTTTATAAATAATTAAAATTTATTTAAAATTATAAAATCAAGAGTGGGGTTCATTAAATAAAAAAGTAAAAACTAATTTTTATAATTTTTGTTAAATTTTTTGTCAATATGTTGCTCATATTCTATTTCTTTTAAAAGTATAAATTCTTATTGATATATCCAAGTTACAGAAGATCAAGATACATCATAGCTCTCCAAAGAAAGGCTCTCCTTTACCAGCCTTGGAGCTCGGGATTGATTGTGCAATAATGTAGCTATGAGATTATAAAAGTAGAAAATGAAAAAGTCAAACATTTGTTAAATTAATTGATATCTTATTTTTAGTCCTTTTTTATTTTTGGTTCGGAATTAGTTGGGTTATCATCAACAAACAAAATCCCATTTCAATTTATTTGGTATATTATTTTACATTTCTTCTTTGTTCCTGTTTGACAAGTTGGGTAGGACGTTAAAGACAAAAGGAAACTGTATCAAAATAAGAAAAGAAGTAAAACCAAACAGAAAGGTCTTTGCAATTCAATATTTTTCAGAAGAAGCACCACTCATTGACCTTGGTTTCCTAATTTAATACTTCATCTAGTGGTTTTTTTTAATCAATAAGCAGGAAAATAAAGGTCTGGAACCGCACTCACTTAGAAATATAACAAGGAGAAACCATCAAATTCAAAAAAGCACTTAGCTCCTAAATTTATAAACATTAATATCTTTATCATCGAATAGTCTCGGATCTTTGGGACGAAGAAAACATGCTTCTGCTTGTCTTGCTCCTTAACTAAGAATCTTTAAATTGACGCTGTATTTCTTTTTTTTTCTGTTCTTCAAGAAAAAAAAAAGGAGAAGCGAAATGGGGGGAAAAGAACAGTGCATTTCATCATCGAGAAGACCAATCTAGCGTTGTTAATTAATACAGTTCTGATCAGAGGATAAACATGGAAGACGAACCGAAAAATATCTTGGTAATTATTGGTTCTGCCTTAATTTATTAATACACACGTTAAGGATCAATTCTTGAATTATACAGTACTAGTGTACTACATTATTTATGTAAGCTTTTTTTTTTTTGTATTCCTGAAAGGTACTCCTTAAATTTTATTTTATTTTTTTACTGAAAAATGGATCCTTAAATTTTATTATTCTTTGGTTAAATTGAATTTATAAACAAATTATGAAAATTTTCAATCTCTTTGATGATATTTTCACAATTAAACCTGATCTACTCTGAATTTTATTTTGTATGTAATAAATATATATATATATATATATATATATATAGATAGATAGATGCAAGTCGATCGTTTCATACTCTTTAAAGTTTATACTAGTTTCTAGCCAGTGTAAAAACAATCTGGTTTCACAATTTAATTAGTTTGATTTGCAACTCAACAACATATATATGTTAGATTACATTTTCAAGCTAAAAGTTAGCATTTCAGGAAAAACAATGGGTATACAGAAAATCATGGTTAAAAAAGGCAAATGTTAAGGGTCATAGTTAAATAATTTAAAGTGAAAAAAATTATTAAAAAAAATATATATCAACGAGCTCATAGTTCATACGGTCCAAAGTATCTTTACTGTGGTGTCTACATTTTCAAGCTAAAAGTTAGCATTTCAGGAAAAACAATGGGTATACAGAAAATCATGGTTAAAAAAGGCAAATGTTAAGGGTCATAGTTAAATAATTTAAAGTGAAAAAATTATTAAAAAAAAATATATATCAACGAGCTCATAGTTCATACGGTCCAAAGTATCTTTACTGTGGTGTCCTTAATGCTAGAGTTTCTATCTTTTTTACCCAGTTCGATTTGTTCCTTAAATTCACAACATCTCTCTCTCTCTCTCGCTCACGTTAGGAATGTTCTCTTGAGAAGAAACGAGGTAAGGTAATGTAGGGAATTGGGGATTGAAAACTCACAACACAACCTTAATTTTTTGTGATCAGAAGAAATACCAGCTAAGCTATATTTCTCAACACGTTTTAAGAGCACTTTTATTCCAAATTAATTACCTGGTTTTGCTTTTGGTACATGATTAGCTTTTATATATGCTGATCCAGGGAAATATAACTTTGCTATCATGACACCTGTGATTCACTTTGTTTAATTTATTCTCTTAATTAGTAGAGTTAAGATAAGCATCAGAACGAAAAAAGTCATTCTAATTGTATAAAAATAACTAGGGATTCGCAGAAAGATCACACTTTGTATATGTCGTCACTAGGGTTGACAAAGATGCTGTTAGTAGACTTGGACGCCAAATATTTGTTTATGCCAACAGAGTTCAGTATCAATTCTTCTTTAAAATGACACTAATCACTAATTGCAGGAGTCTACGTATACGTGTGATCGTACTAATAAATAATTAAATAATAATCAAACTGTGATTATCCATGCTTCATGCACTTTTTGTAAAATATTTACTAACACGCATTATAAACAGACCTGGTTACGTTACTTAGTTCAAATTGATCTCTAATCGATCCCTTTAATTTCTCCAGTCACACCCAAAAAATTTCAAATTGTTTCAACAATACTGGCATATATAACAAACCCATATATATTTGATACCTGGATCACATAATCTAAACTTTTCAGTGATATGGACTCTTAAAAGTAAAAGCCTTAATTACTAAATGCAGAATATTACAACTTCAAAGTTTTTGAGTTTTTCTTTTTTTTGAAAGGATTCAAAGTTTTAGAGTTAAATCTCATTATAATCGAAGTGGAGTTTATATTATATTAAAAGAAGGAGATAAGCTACTCCCCTTTAGAAACCAAGTCTTAAATTTTGTATTAATTAAAAATGAAAATAATTGCATCACTGTATGCAATCGAGTAATGCTACACAAAACAAAAATTAATTTACTAAAATTTACTGAGTAGGTAATATTCGACAAGTTAAAGTGGTCAAAACTACTTCAGATCTACGAGTCAACAGCAATCTCAATTATTCACTATGACAAAGATTTTAAATGGGGAACGGGGCTTGTTATATGATATTGTCTTATCCGTTTCATATTCATATATTAAATTGTTGTAACTAACTAAAATGATAGGCATTTTTTGATGCTTAAAATGATGGCCATTTAACTAAATTTCTTTCATTGTAAAATGTAAATTGTTACGTGAATGCTTTTGGTGGTGATTCATCGTGTAGAATATAGACAAGTGTAAGAAGTCAGCCTACTTTGACTTTTATACAGAAGTCTACTCCGCGTGTTAGGTACTTAATAGCAGTACGTACTAATAAAGGGCCCAATGGAGTAGATGTTGATTGTGTCACGGAATTTGACCTTGTGGATTTTCTTCACATTGAGAGTTGGTGATGCTACAGCATCTTACTTAAAACTTGATTATATATAATCATGGGCAAAATCATTATAATCCTCTAATCGAAAACCAATGCAACGATATTTACTTTAGATATATGTGGTATAGGCACAGAAAATTAATGGAGTCAACGATGTTCAATTTGTGATTTTGTCATTTAACGTGAAGCTTTGTTAAGTGATTCATTTGTCTTGCCAAAAAAAATATCTAAACAACGTTTTTTCATGTTGTTCGTCACTGAGGAGTTATGAACATGCCCACGAGTTCTAACTAAGTAACTATCTTATTCTTGAATAAGAAATGTTTGTCCATTGCCTTGATGAAGCATAGAGGAAGAAAAAAAAATCTAAATACTGTTTTAAGCGATGAAACAACACCAAAAGAAGAAAAAAAAGACATGGAAATTGAGATGAAAAAATAATTTAGAAAACTAAATTAAACGAAAAAAAAGGCATTGATAAAAAAAATTAAGAATTAAATTAAATAAAAAAAAATTAAAATTCCAAAAATCTTGATTAAATTTAAAGAATAAAAATTATAAATATTTTTATTTTAAAAAAATATCAAATTTATTTTACTGTTATTTACTCACTATTTTATATAATGAAAATTTAAAAAATAGATAATATCTTTAATATTCTATAAATATTTAAAAAAATCTCACAATAAATAAACATAATTTAAAATAAACTTGAATTTGATGGTACATACGTTACCATTGTAAGTAGTAATGTTCTTGTATTTCTCCTTTCAAACATTTGTCTTTTTTTAGTATTTATTTTATTGTCTTGCTAAAATATGTGTCTTTAAAATTATCAAGTACTCGATTATTTTGTTGACCGGTGGTACAAGGACATTAGGTCCTTCCACCTTCTAATAAGGAAGATGACCATCATTCATTGTAGATTATGAGTCATCTCTCATACATCTATCTACAGTTGGGAGGCCCTGTTTCTACCTTGTGTTGAGTGATAATGTTGCACCTGACTAAATGATGGCCATGCTCGGGTTTAGCTTCAACCAAGCACATTTTGAGATTAAACAAGGGTATGTTTGTCCTACACGTATATGTATCTCTCTTATGAATTGAATGACAAACAAACTTTCATAGTACTTATTTATATTCGTTTTTTGTAGGCTATATATTTAAGAATTTTGTGAAGAACTTGAGGTGATGCTTGGACCTCCACACAATGCATATTAACAATTTAAAAAAAAACAATTAGTGCAATGGGGTGGGGGGGAAGAAATGGACTGTAAATAGGAAGCCCTTTTTAGAGAACAATATATTGTCTTCCAAGAAATCAGTACACAATTAATTTTCATAGGAGAGACCAACGTATACAATAAACTAACCCCTACGCCTCAAGTTGTATGGAAAAATTACCTTTATTTATACAGCTTCGAGAGCTTAAACACATCTTTAAGTATGCACATTCATCATGCCATTTAGAATATGGTCTATCTCCTTTCAAAAAAAAAAAAGAATATGGTATATCAATATGATAAAGCAATTCAAACAAAATATCGATGATAAATTGAATTTGTTCCATCAAAATGGGAAGCACAATTCATCATTATCCTTCCCATGTGAAAGCACAGGAGGCATGTCGTTGGTTGATTTTATGTACACATCTCTCCAGAAGGCACGGTTCATTTGTGATGGTAAAGCCACAGCTATAGTTGTCATCACCCTGATCACGTGTAAAACTGCAAAAACTAAGTAGAGAACTAATAAAATTACACATTATCTGAAGAAAATATTTTTCTGGCCAGTAACAAAATAACTCACAGAGTGATATATGTAGCTTTCTTCAGAACACCAAGCTGCTTCTGGGAGAGAATCCATGCTATAGTGCAAGTAACTGCACCAAGGAAAATACCATTAAAGGCAACATTACAAAAAACATTTTTAGACTAAACCAAGGCATGATATTACGATACAAGCTTGGATAAGCTTGAACACTCCTTTAAATTATTTTTTCCCTTTTTAAAGCTAAGCTTGTTGGTGCCTTGAACTGGAAGAACCATGCTTCACCTTATTTCCCTTTTACCAATTCTAGGCTACATACAACGTGAGAAGGTCAATTAACTTATTCAAGATCAATTGACTATTTCAAATTCATTGAAGCAGCCATACTCCTCAGCTTCTTGGAAATTTCTGAAAATGATGGCCTTTCTACTGGATCAGAAGCCCAACAACTTTCCATTAGAGATTTCCACTCAGGATCACACCATGTTGGAATTTGAGGACGTAAAGAGTTGTTGACAATTCCTCCTGCAAACAAAGTACGACAATGGTGAATATTAATATATAGCCTGTTCTTCTGAGTACCAGAATATTCAGAACGCATTTGGAGCCACATATGCCCAAAGATCAAGACAATTCCATCTTTATGTCCATAAAAACAGCCAAAAGTTTTGATTCATTCTCCTGTCTACCCGTTACCTGCAACTTTGTAGCAAAGATACTTCGGTACAAGTTATATACAACCTGTTCCCATCCCGTTCTAAGAAATTAAGTTCCTTACCGACAGTGGAATGACATGGCATGATATGACAGTAGTCCACCCAGGTACAATTCAAGTAAGCAATAGAGCTAAAGTAGTCAGAAACAGACCAAAATATCATCAATGGTACCTGAACTTCAACTTATACAAATAATATATTACAATGTTTTCTTCTTCTTTTTCTTATTAATTCAGAGAAAAATTACAAAAGAAAGTGAGGAAGAGAACGACTGAATAGGACTGCCAAAAACAAAATTGCAACTCATGCCAATGTTATATTGCTCGAATAAATTATATCTAGATTCACTCCTACCACAGTTGAAAAATTAACTCCAATTAAGTATTACAAATCAAATTTAAAAGCAGTCAGTTGGCGACTTCCTGAGAAAAAGGGTACCAATACTCTTACAAGCACATTTTAACATGATTATAAACAAATAGAATAATTTTGCAACATTAAATGGAAGAATAATATGTAGCAAGACAAATTGCTTTATGCATTTTGTTTGTTACTTGGTTCTCACCTATTATTGAAGCACAATGCATATCAGCATAGGGTTCATTCCCTGTGAGTAATTCCCACATGACTATACCGAATGAGTAGACATCAATCTGCAGCACAAACAAGTATAGATGCAAGGAAAGATCATCAGAAAAAAATGAAAGGAGTATTAGACATGTAAAGACAAACAGCTATCCCAAGAATACCTTCTCTGACACCATATTGCTTTTCCCACTAAGTAGCTCAGGAGCCATCCATGGCAAAGTCCCCCGTACTCCACCAGACACTAGAGTGTGCTGTTTAACCTTTGATAAACCCAAATCACCAATCTGAAAAATTACACAAATCTCATTTCAATCTCCGCTAGCAGGTTGCTTTTGGCTTTTGTCTGCATCAGTGTATGTGTATGTATTCTTATGTGTACCTTGCAGATAGGCCGTTGAGGATCTCTCATATTGACCAATAGATTCTCACATTTCAAATCAAAATGAACAATGTTTTTTCCATGCAAATACTCCATCCCAAATGCAGCATCCATGGCTATAATGAGCCTCTTACGACGATCTATTGTTCTGTTAAATTGCTCAGAATAAACAGCATAAATAATACATCACCAGTCCATGAGGGTTTTCATATGGAAGGCTGCACATTTGAGTGCCTTAAAACATATTAAATATTGATGAAATATAAGCCCATGCATGCATCAAGTTACCTATCTTTCTTATGCAAGAACTGTTTCAAAGATCCATTAATCATGAACTCTGTGACTGTTGCTAAAGAACCATCGGGGCCATCACGAACAATGCCATAAAAGGAGACAACATTTGGATGATGCAATGAACTCAACATCAACGCCTCCTTCCAGAAATCTGTGATCTGGGACAACAACCAGAATGAAATCACTAGAGTTGGGTATCTAACAAATGTTTCAAATATGCTACATTTAAGCCTTTTTATTTGTCATTTCACTCCTCTTTTCTAAATATATAATGTGGTGTGGGAAATTCAGATGTTTATTTCATCCTACACAAAATGAGTGAATTTCGATGTAGAACAATGACACTAACAACACATCTCTTAACAGGGCTATCCCATAAACCAACACATCTCTTAACAGGGCTATCCCATAAACCAACACATCCCTGAGATCAATCCCAAAAGCAATTCTGTATTATGCATTTCTAATACATTTAAAATATTTCTTGTGGAGCCAATATTCAAAGTAACTATTTTTATGGCGGTGAAGTTTTTGAGCAAGAGATTTGTGACTGAGATTAGAAAATTCTTATTCTACAAGGTATAAATCTACAGTTACTTAAACAAAAGGAAAACAATTAGACACAAATAATACCAATCTTGCTCTTTCAGATGGCCTTCCAGCAAAACAACTGGCTTTTATTCTCTTAATGGCAACGTCAGAACCTTTCCATTTCCCATGATAAACAGCTCCATAGGTTCCAGAACCAAGCTCACGGATCTCCTCCAAATCATCATTGTTAATAGTCTGAAAAATGATCAGCCTACCATCAAATCCTAGACGCATGTGGGAAAAGGAAAGCCAGAAAAGACCTTAAAACATGAAATGATGAGAACATAATGGATGAGTAAGATGGAAAGAAAACCTGCAATCCATTAGCAAATGCTTCTTCCTCAGCCCTTGTAGACTCAATTTTATTAGTATCTACATGGTCATTTTCAGAGTCCAATTCTAAATCACCATGAGCATTCTACAAGACGAATAAATACATATGGTAATATAAGGCAATGCAACAACACCTCTCCTCAATAAAAGAAAACAAATTCACTTTTAAATTTTGAAAGAAGGAAATAAAACCATTTCATCCTTACCGTTGGTTCTACTTCATTTGTTGTTTCATCTTTGGTATCTGAATTGTGATTCTGAGAATTGGCAGGCTCATCAGCTGCAGCTTTCAATTCCTCGGCATCTTCTAATGCAGCCTTTTTTACAGAAGCAATCAACTCAGGCAAGAAGCTGAATTGATCAACTAAATGTTTAGAATCTTCTGGAACAGAAGGGTCCTTATCAGCCAGTTTCTCAACATGCACGCAGTCTGCTTCAGGTTTTGACTTTAAATTATTAGACTCAACAGAGGCAGCAGCTTCACATGCATGCTCAGCAATTTTATTTTGCTCTGAAGAAGATATAGTCTGTGCGCCAGGGTTTTCAACATTGTCCTCAATTTTTATCACTATTCCTTCACCAAGCAAACTATTAGATTCAAAACTCTTTGCTTCAGTCAAATGAGTATCATCTCTTAAAACCTGTTGATTTTGAACCATATTAAAAGATGATTTTGGCAGCTGCAAGGGTTCCAAGCAGGTACCAGCATTCATGTCCTGTGGGGGATGAATGGTATCTACAATATCTGGGTGTTGATTTTCTTGACCAAGGGGCACTGGATTCAGAGCATGTGCATATGGATATTCTGGGATGGCTGTACCATCATGTCCTGTTAATTTCTGTGAGGAATCAACCCAATGATTTTGACTATCTGGTCCAATGAAAAATCCTGTACTGCCCTCTCCCCTGATTAATCCCACATTCATCATACTATTCAGCGGCTGAGGTGAAGTAGCAGCCTCATAAGATGGTCCAATATGAACAGGAACTGGAGTGTTTCTCCAGAAACCAGGTGGATGACCACGGGGCACAGCGTAATTACAATCTAATCCATAAGGAGAAGGTGAATTTCCATACTGCACATTGCACTCTTCCAGTGGAGGAATTTGGATAGGTGGTATAGAAGTCACGGTTTGGTCAGGGAACAGTTCGGGCCCCAATTCAGGTCCAGCCTGCTGGTGAACATAATTGGAAGACAAGTTATGCCCATCAGTCACACTACCATGCCCAAGAGAGAAATTTGCAACAGGAACATCAAACATTCTTCCAGATCCAGAGACATGTACTCTTGATTCCTCAACCCGAGCAGTTGGATGCTGCAAGCCCCATCCTCTCTCGTGATTCTGAGTATCATTATAAACAGACCTATGATCATTATTAGGTTCATTGGGATAGATTGCCGGATGTAACTTTGCATCAGCATTCACTGTGAAAGTATCCCTATTTGGTGGGGGGCATTCTGCACATGGATTAGCAGCTTGTGGAAGTCCATTACTTATATTAGAATGCTCCATATGTGGTTGACCTCTATGAAAACCCATGCGACACTGCTCACATATACTGTTCCCATCAACAACATGAGGACTATGAAGAATATTGCCTGGAAAAGCCGACTTTTCGCCATGTGCTGCTCCAGTCGGCACCCACATAACATTTTCAGAATATTGCAGTTGATTGTCATACACAGGATGATGATTTACGTGATGTCGCACATACTCTTCCGACACTCTATCAATGCACTTATCTGGTAACTCGGGAAATGGCACTCGGTACCTTGTACCAGAAGGAGAGGATGGAAATTCATGGAGACCATGGTGCCTAGGGGAGTAATAGGCAGGATTCCAAGGAGCATCCATTTCATTATACCTCTGGCCCATAGATTTCGGGTGCTGGACCGTGAGATGATGCATATTATACGGCGACATAGATAGGTCCCCACTTCTCTGACTATGAATCCCACTTTCCACACTGATTGGACTATAGAACTGATCAGCAACCACATGAATATCCTCAACAGGACTCATCATAGGAAACTCCCCTTGTTGCAACCTCCTAAAGTCAGAACCATCGTTTAAACTATTCAATGCATCAACATACCTCCTCTCAGAATCATCCCCATCAATGAAATGCGAGGAACCATCCTGCTCGGATTGCGAAAACAGAAAAATCCTGAGCCTAGTGAATCCATCCCCTGACCCCAACTTATCATACTCCTCCATCATGTTAACCACATCATCATCATTGACAACAGAGACTAGAGCATCAAGATCCTCATCAGGCTGCTGGTACTTCAACACAGCAGCCCCATCATACAGCTCTCTCATCTTCCCCATCAACTCTTCATAGCTAATATCCCTGTGAACACTCACAATTCGTGTCTCGCCGCCTACATAACGCAGCTTCCCATCTTGGGGGCGAGGCATTATGCTCCCCAGAAAGCTGCACAAGAACTTAACACGCCGGTTATCTTCACCGGAACCGGAACCCGAACCGGTGGCCGGCGATCGAATTGGACTATCCATGATGAATCCTTGCCTATAATCAATTACACTCTCACACTGGCTCAAGCATTGAAACCCTTTATTACACATGAGCACCACTCACATCATCACATCTTACAACTCCAAAGTTTCACAACCTCTAACAGGGTAGGCCCCCACCCAATAGGTGAGTCTATGATTTCAAATTACGTTGAAGATCAGGAACAATAAATAAATCAATAAATAATAAATAAATAACAAAAGGGCCAATCACATTTCTGAGAACAACCACGAGGCGATTGCAGAAACAGAAACAAAAGAATCGAAGCGAAAGAAAGAACCCAAGGCCACGACTTGTGCAGATCCAAATTCAGAGAGAACCATCAGCGATATCTGACACGGCTAATAGCGCGATGCCCAGATGGCAAAATTCAAAATTTATCAGTGTAAAAACGACCCAATGGAAAATAATTGATTGGTTTGAACAGAGTTGATGGTTCTCTCAAAGCCACTATCTTTCGCTGTTTTTGATGTTTTGAGATTGCAGAAGAGGGTCCTGTCGTGAGGTTAGGAGTGGAAAGGAAGAAAAGGAGAAGAGGATGAAGAGAGAGATTGAGAAAAAAGGAAGGAGGAATTGAAAGGGTAGAAGAAGAAGGTAGTGGTGGTGATGAGAAGAAGCGCCATGAACATGGGAATGAGGGAGAGAGTGGGGGCTGAGGTTGAAGGTTGCAATTGCATTGCAAGATGCGATGGGTGATTGCCATGTAGAGTACCACGTGGCACTCTCTCGTAACGGTATTTCTTGGCATATTATTTATCTCCCTCGCATATGCCCTTTCGTCTTACGTTCTCTTGTGCATGTGACTACCTCACCTTCTATTTTTTTCTTTTTTTCTCCTTCGTCAATTGAACTCAATTCCCCCACGCCACCCACAAATTGTGTTCAGAAAATATACGTTTTTATTTTATTTTTTCTTTAGTTAATTAATGAATTGAGAAATCGTGGAAGTAAGAGTGTGCTTAATTCAATTTGGTTTGGTTTTGGTGAAGAAATAAAATTGATTTGAATTTGGAAAAGCATTTTAATGGATTGTTTTGATTTATATCATGGAGTTGTTTTTTGCAATAATATATCATGTAGTTGGAAACTTATAAATAGTTTTAATTTTTTATTTAAAAATATGAAAAGCTTTTAAATTTATCATAAAAATACATAAGTTTATTGTAAAAAAAGTAACAATAATCTTTAAATTTAGAATTCTAATATTTCAAATCTTTGGGCATACTTATCAGTTTGGTGTAGATTGAGTTTCAGAAAATACAAATTTGAGAATCAAACCAATAGAAATTAGAAGCAATTGATTTGATTTGAATTAGACTTAATTGTCTACAAAGATAAATCAATTTAATTTGATTGATTAGGTTTTTTTTCGATCGGCAAAATATATATATATATATATATATATATATATATATATATATATATATATATATATATATATATTACACAAGTCATACAAGCATTCACTTTACAAAAGTAACAATAGTCCCCTTCCCTTTACAAAAGTTATACATACTATAAATCTCCTTCCCAGCACTCGCTACATAAAATTGCAGTGTCATTAAAGTATCATCTAAGAAACAGATATTATCAGATGAAACACTTAATTCAAGCCAATACATAAAATTCCAAATGAACCCGGCTCATTAACATCCAACTGCAACAAGTGATTCAACTTTGCATGTTATTTCCCTAGTATAGATTCATAATAGACTCACCCCTTAACACCATAGTATGATAAATTAACTCAGCAGTCAACCATATTATGTTGTCCCTATATATTCATAACAGCATCCCTCATATATGCCCCCAAAAACCATCTTCCACTCTCCATCGTCAAGCTACATTCCTCCAACTCCTTTCGTATTTTATGTTTTAGCTTCATGAGTTGGCCCAGTTTAGACATCTTACTCCTCTCCCTTAACACCTTATTAGATTGGGTTGTTCATATAGATGGGTCACTGATCTGAGTCCCTCTTTCCCCATCCACAATTCACCTTTTTTTGATTTTGTGGTTCTTTCAAGTCAGAGCCCTCTCCTATGTCTTTACCTTCTTTTTTCAATCCCACGCTCCCTATATTTGAACCACTTTTAATTTCTCCGTGCTTTTCCTTTCCCATATCCTCTTTTCCTCCTGATTGACGTTTACCAAAGTTCTCATTTGCCTCCTTTACCACTTATATTAAATGATCTGTTATTGTCCCCTTCCTCGAGACATAATAGTTTGTCGTGTCCCAGATGTATGAATAGCTGTTTGAATCCCCCCCCCCCCCCCCGCCCTCCCCCTCTATCAACGACTCTTTTTTTTCTTTTAACCCTTCGATACTTCTCTCCAAATTGTACAATGGATAATCACGGTGTTGTGCCATTGAGCATAGTACCATCTTCTCCTCCGAACTATCAAATCATGACTCACGAGGACGCAATGAAAAGATCTAGGATGCTGGTTGTTACAAAAGAATGTTAGAATGTTAACCGTTCTTAATGGATGATCACATGTCATGTTATGATTGATTAATGAAATGAAATTAATGATACATTTCATTTTTCATGGAGTTGATATCCTATCACAACACAACTGACAGTCATCATCCAATAAGTAAACATCCAATTGTGACACATGACCGTCAATCCTATGTAACAATAAACATCCAATTGTGGACTTTCGGGGATCAACATTGCATGATTTGATTAAATACAGGAACAAAATTTGTGAATTATTTTACCAGGAGATAAAATAAAGGACCACAAATACAATTTTGTCAAAAATCTATTATGGTAAGTAGTTCTTATGCTATATCATATAATATAAACAATACGTGGAAACATTAAATCTATCTTTTTTTCTTGCCAAAATGCAATTGAAATAAAAAAAATTAAAGTCATAATTTTGTTTTATTTTTAATTCATAAAATACATAATTATAATTAAAAATAATTAAGATCATTATAATAAATATTTTTTTAATTAAACCCATCAATTAAATTATTAAATCTTATATAAATTTTAATTTTAATGTTATATAATACAGTAATCAATTTATTAAATGTTATAAAATATTTATTATAATTACAGCAATTGTAAGGTTGTCACATAGTTACATACTACATCACAACACCATATCTTTTTTTGTCAAAACCAAACTCATTAAATTCAAGAGTTTACCTAAAAGTATGAAAATTCTATAGATTTGATTCATATTCACTTCATATAAAAATAACAAAATACCTATAAATAATATACCAATTAAATATTTTAACAACATAATAAAATAAAATAATAAATCATAAATTTCACAACACTTGAATAATTAAGTCTAGTAATGCATTACTACTAAATAATAACTTGAAAATGTTATAGTAATTGTAGAACATTTCTATCAAATTTTATGTTGCTAAAAAATAAGAGTTTGATATTATTAGAGGTGAGAATTTTTTAATTTAAAAACAACACACCAAATAAACACTAAATAGACATAAAACCAAAAATTACTTACATTTTGATTTAATTTTTTTTAACTTAGTGACTTGTTGACTCACGATAAACTCGAGAGTCTACCGAATTTAATTAGAGTCTACCCAAAATCTATTAAAGAGTAAATTTATACATGAATCAACTCAAAAAAAAAAAACTCATAAATTCGTAAAAGTTAACAAGTTAATTCAAGAATTTGATAACCATGATCAAAATTATTATAAAATTTAATTCATTCCAATATGATTTCGTAATATCCAAGCCCAAAATCATGTCTGACTAAGAATTATGGGGCTACGATTCCTACGAAGGAGGGTTCCAAGAAGTCCAAATAAATCCAAGGAAGTCATATGGTACAACTTAGAACAATGATGCTATCCAAGTATCAAGCTCTCTATATTTTTGTACAATATGTATGCTAGCAGTAGCAGCTGCCTATTTGATTTTGAGAAGTGTGCGCAAGGCGTTCAAGGTAGTAAAAAATAAGATGCCAGTGAGCCTGTACATAAAATTTCTATAAGAATTTTAACAACAGTATTGGTGATTATTTTTCCTTGTATCTCTGAAGTCTGAACTGTTCAATGTCTAACCTACCACCCAAATTGAAAACCGATATTCGTCAAACTGGTAGTATTTGGGCCATAATTTCTTTCTCCATCCCAATATCTTTCATCCTTGAAGCATGAATATTCAATCTTCGCAAGGAGCACCTAATTGCAATTGACAGTTTGAGTCAAAACATTCTGCAAAGCTATGACAAGGCTTGGGCCATGGCGGAACGGTACGAGAGCTGCTGTTCATAAAGGCCACGGAAGATCTTGTATTTGGCATCATGGTATTTTTTTACCTTTGGATCCTTGGATGGATGAATGACCTGCCAAAACTCATGGAAAAAAAACTAGTAGTAGCATCGGTTTTATTTTGTTAACAGAAACACCAGGCCTAACAAAAAAAATGCAAAATCGGTAATAGTTTCACATCGAACTGACCTATTGTATATGCAGAGTCGGTGATAAATGATTATTTCTTAAACATTTTTTATACCATAGAGATATATTATATATTTGAACTAATACTACGTTATTTATTCTAATTTAACTACACATTTCAGTTCCTAATACTTCCACTACATGTAATTTAATGAAATTGAACTTGATTTCTAATCTGAAAATAAAAAACTAATTGTACTTTTTTTATTCAATTTTTCAACACACAAAGCAAGGCATCCACACCTGGCCAGCTGCATTCAGGGCTTTCATGGCCTCGCTAAGGCTATGATATTTCCTTGTAGCAACGGCACCCAGAATAGCAGCACCCAAGAGCACAGGTTCACTTTCCCTTGGAAGAATTATAGGGGAACCTGGGAACATTATAAACAATATTCATTATTATTGAAAAAACTAAATATCAAATAAAGCTTCAATTATCATCAATGTCACTCCTTATCATTAGAATGCACAGGAAGTTCATTCAAACCAAACCTTAAACTGTGGATTGGTTTGTAAAATACATGGAAGAGTGAAGTATGATTTTTTTCTAGGTTGACCATCAAACTAGATACTGGCATAACTTCGCAAATATTTTAAAACTGGAGTACACTTAATGTCATTCTTTACATAGAATAAGGCCGATACAGAACATGTGAGACAAAGATATGATTATCTGAGTTCATGCAAACATGCTCCCCACCCCACTCCTCAACACATACCAATAATATCAGCATGTTCCTGAATAAAGATAGGATTCTTTGAAAGGCCGCCACACGCAAGTAATGTGTTGATCTGCAAGCAAGGGCAGAACAGTTATGGTAATAAAAATTCATCAACTCTGCATCAACAAACAAGTAATGACTTGGGAACATAACAGGGATATATAACAATTATACTTATCATTTTTAGCTACTTGTAAGGATACTACTAAAATGATGTTAATAACCAAAATATAAAAGATGGCCCTTAAATGACCGACAGTAGACCAATTGTCTCACGTGCCAAGGGTTCTTTTTCTTCTTCTGTAATCCCTTTATGCTTTGAAGCGTGTATAAAAAACAACAGAATATCCTTTGCTTTTCACTATTTATTATTGGGTTCCTATCAAATGGCATATACAAAAGTGAGCACCATAGATTAACTCCCTGGCCTACACTATAATCTGAGCATTATGCAACAAAAAATTGTATTGCAGGATTTATCTCACTTTCCAGAATATGTTTTCTAAGTGTAAGTTAGAATCAATTCTTAGGCTCATGCTTAAAAGCTTAAAAATTTCAATCAAGTATTTCTTTGAAACTAAAGGCAGAATATGATTTTATTTATCTCTAAACTTGTCAATGCAACCAGTGTGCAACATACTTTCGGCAGATCCTTACTTTGTGACCATGAGCATTGCAATGCTCTACAATGTGACGTGTGCCATATGCAATGCCCTGCACAGTTGCCAGGTAAAGAAGAGCCAACTGTTTGTCACTTGTGTCAAGTGTCAAACCATAGATGACTCCTTTTGCTTTTGGATCTGCAATGGGAGACCTGGACCATAATATATATCAGCCTATTATTTGAAGCCACTATGGCATGACAGGAGGAAAGCTGTTGTTCATTGCCAAATACCTATTCCCATGGAAGTCAGGAAGAACATGTACATCTTTAGTCAAGGCTGCAATAAAGGATAGGTTCAGCTCAACCATCATTGTTTCCAACATCTTGTTCAGAAGCTCAAACAATGAAATCTCTGAAATATTACATAGAGAATTAATCTTGTTAAGACATTTCTCAAAATCAGACTTGTTGGCATAAATATTTAGTATATTCCAAATGAAGAAAAAAACTTACTTTGGGAAGCAGCTTGATTTGCAAGGCATGCAGAAGCAGCATGGTCTTCAATTATATGATCCAATAATGCACCAGTAGCACTCTGTCCACCTTCTGTTAGCCAATATTCTGGTACCATTGCTGAAAGTTCGGATAGATAAAAAATGCACCACAACATAGAAGATGCAAGAGAAGCAATGATGAGTGTTTTAATCAATGTTAAATGCAATAGAATAAGATGAAAATTAAATTAAACAGGTTATTCCTTCAGGTGATCCTGTCAAATGTAAACTCCAACTTCATTTATTACTTATGTTTTATCCCAATATCATATCAGTGTTCCACAAAAAGGAACTAATCACAAGTAGCCACACAGATATCTTTACAAAGACACAAACATTAAGGGGGTTAACAAGAATACAGTCACAAAAGTATGAAATATCAATGATAAAATGAGACAAACATTCAATCCAAACAAATACACTCCAGATCCAGGTTCCAACCAAAGCAAATTTAATCCATGAATTTTCAACCACAGTCAAGAAACTTCCAAAAAAAAAGGAAGGAAATTTTCATTTCTCACTTTAAACTGCCTGAATTGCCACAATAGATACCCCAAAAGATAATCAATGGACCACAATTGTTTCAAATGTGTCCAAAAGAAAAAGGCACACTATCATCCACAATTGAGATTTAATTCATAAAATAGAGAAAATAGTATAGTGTACCTGACCAAAATGGACCCCAAACCCCAGGAATGAACAATTTGCTCCGCGATACAGCCATATGGCATGTAGAAGTTCCACAAACTAACACCATACGGTTGCAAATTGCTTCCTTGTCATGATCTGAAGATACAGAAGTTCTTTTAGTTAAGAAATACAACTGTTTTACCCAAATCTTACAATCATAATTCACAAGTGTATAGTATGTGATGACAACCTGCAGCTTCTGATTGTGGCACACTTTCAATTACCCCCACACCACCAGCATGAGCATCAATTAATGATGTCCCAACAGGAATTCCTGGTACCAGACCCAGTTCCTGAAAATTTCAACCCATCAGAAGTATTAAAAACCAGCCACGTCAAAGAAGTTTGTTACATCAAACTGAACCAATCTCCATAGATGGAAGAAGGTTGTTCATTTTTCAAACTAACAATGTATGTTAGCTTTGTTAGTGAACCTCAGAAAGCACCAGTTCAAACTTCAAAATAATGCAAAAGTTCTTGCCTTTGCTGCAGTAGGAGTAAGACCAGAACCCAAAGGATGGCCAGGGAAAGCAACACTTCGTCCTGTTATTATGATTCACTATCAAGTTAAGCAGTGGGAAGACAGAACCAGCAATGAATGGCACAAATATAGATGAATAATCATAAGCTTACTGACACCAGTTTTCATCAGATCAACTGATCAAGCATGAGAAAAGACAAGAATTCTTCAATAAATGTTCAATTAACAAAATTCAAATTGATCATAAATAATCATATTGAACCATAGCATTGTTTCTCCATATTGAACTTCCAAAGGGAGAAAAAAATTGAGTTCAATATTAAAGCTAAGGTGAACAGACAGAGTTTGCAGTTGCACAAAATATTCCACTAGATTATTTCGTGGAATTAAAAAACTGCTAGACAAGTAATAAAAATTTGATATAATCCCAGTTAAAGAGGTCATTAATTGGAAAAAAAAAACTTCTAATTTGATACTTTAGACAGAAAAAATTCATTTGCACATAAGGAATACAAAAATATGTAGCATTTACTCAAGAGGGTGGGATCCATTTACAGACATGCACACACAGGATAGGGATCCATTTACTCTAGAAATAAGTTTCATTAAAATCACTCTGTTTAATCCATCTACTGAAGTAAAATTTAAAAGTTCTTATTAAGTATATCAGGTCTATAAAATTTTATACAATTTAAAAATTATTTGATAAGTCACCAATTAACTTTATTTTAACGTTTTGTGTATTTTGAAAGTATAAGTAAACATTGACTATAAAATTATATACCTATTAATTTTATCTAAAATTTGGCATGGATGATCATCAAGATAATATCACATGATTTAATGGCTAGATTTCTTAAATTCATTATATAAAAAGTTATTGGGAAAAGTGTCCATGACTTACACCTACAGTAACTGAATTCCTTCCTCCAAGTTTTCATATGCTTTCCCCTAATAGGTTAAACTTTTTGAGGTGGCTGTTGACATAATATCAAAAGCCTCTATGAACAAGCAAACATGTTTGAACCATTCATCTAGAGCTGTATCCACACTTCAAGTCCAACAAGCACATGCATTAGTTAGTTCTTAACAAGGCAAATGTTAATAAGATGAATACCTATCTTAGCATGATGTCCTTCAATAAGATCACCCAATCCAATTTCCTCCCAAAAATCATCATCCCATCCACAAGCTTCCAGGTCTCGAGACTCTTTATCATTGACATGCTGCATGTGTGCATGACCCAGATATGTCCATTTACAAACTGTGGTGCATAGACTACGAGTATCATCACCGGTTGCCCTGAAGAATTACTTAAAATTAATCCAAGTGAAGTGTCACTAGACTTAAACACAAACTGATCTTGGACATAGAGAACACTTCAACTACATAGAGTACCTGTATGACAACCAATCGCTCAAGTCCATCCACCTGAAAACCATTGACCAAGATTCTTGCAAATTTTCTTTGACCCATAGAAGCTGAAAAGTTAGATTATATCAGTAAAAATTCTTAAAAAATTACATTTCTAAATGTTGATCTTCCATTAATTTATTAAAACATTGGTTGAGTGGTATTTTCATGTGTGTTGTAATATCCCTAATGTTAGTAATGTAATCAATGAATATTAGACAACACACGGTGAGTGTAGTTGAATGGTGTAGCCTATAATTGAATGGAATCATGATAGGTGGAAACATTTCAACTCTTCATGAAATGGTATGATTTGAATGGATGCAACTCTTATTGAAAAGATATGAATGAGCCATTGGAACCCTTCAGGAAAGGGTAGGTCCTCTCTCCACTTTCTCTATAAGTATATGTTTCGGGACATATGGTAGAGGCTTCTGATCTGCATACACTTACCCATTGAGTTAGAAAAAGCGAAAAAGGAGAGCAAAGAACATATCTTACGAATCTAAGAAATCTAAGGCATTCAAGTGAACTTACATTGATCAAGAAACAATGGCATCAAGAGACAAGTACCATTGACCTTTCCTAATATTTTTATGGTTTCCTAATTTGTGTAACTATAATCAAATTAATTATTTATGATGTATGAAAATAATTATAAAAAAATTATGAAGCCATAATAGAATCAGTAAAAATTGCATTATAGCAAAAAATATAAATTAAAATGAACTAATAATATATTATATGAACAAGCAGATTGTGCAGAACTTGACAGTTTAGTAGTTTCAAAAGGTATATCCTGTGTTATATAATTCTTTTACAGACAAGTTCATTTAAACATTATACTCCAAAAGTTCAAACAAGAACTCAACGATACAGATAACAAGGGAATCAACAAAATAAAAAGTTTGAAGAGAAACCCTTTTTTTCTGTTGAAGAATAATCAGTCAAAAGATAATCTACAAATCCTATCAATTGTGCCTAGCTGGTCACCCACTCAGATTAATCATCATGTTCCGAAACTTATTCCAGTATGGATGGCAAGTCCCTGTCCCAGTTGCAGATGTTCTATTTAAAACTTTCAGTGATCATTGCCATCAACAGATATGCATCCAAAAATTTTACAACAAAAGGCATGTAAGCCAGAATGCTTACAATATAAGTTACTAGACAGTATAATATGTAAAGTGACCAGTAGTGAAATAATGGGACTGGTTTAGATAGTACCTTTGGTGGCTCCATTTCAGGTGAAACAGCTGCACCACAGTACTCCAATATAGGTGATTTAGACGAATTTATCCTTTCAGCTTGTTCTATAGCTCTATGATCCATCCAGACAATCACATTTCTTCTTGAATCACCACTCCAAGAAACCGAAACAGGTGAGCTGTCAGAATCCACTGCAACTGTCATAATCCATAAACAATCAGTTACAGTTACTTCACATAAAACTAAATATCCCATGTTGTAGGGGGGGGAAGTAACAATTTCAAAACTATAACATACCAAGAGAACAAGTAGCTGCAAATCCCATACCCTTTACTTCTGTTGATGCAACTTTAGCTTTAGAACAAGCTGCTTTTACAGCTGCACAAACTGCAAGCCATATATCTGTAGAGGATTGCTGTTTAGAACAAAAAGATGAATCTACATTATAAAATCTATACATTAAAGAATTGAAAGTGGAAACCACCAATAAATATCTAATTCAACAGGAACCAAATGTAAACTTAAAAAGCATCCCTTCCCAATTTGCAAAATCAGCATAACATATGAGCAGCTGCTCCAGTAGAAATGAAGCGAAAGATTATTCAGATTGATTTGAACTTATAGAGACAAGGTTCCATCAGGAAACTCTAGCCATCCGAGTAACTTTAGTATATACTATAACCTCACAGAGCACCAGACGCACAAATTTAGGACTGTTTATACCCTTCATTTGCCAATATATAGTAACAATAAACAAATCCTGACCACGTTCCCATTAATTTTCATAACCAAGTACCAACTAAACATGGTATGCAATTGTGTCATGATATTTCTTCCAGATGTGTAATTGATTATTATAACACCAGCTTCAGCCTTTGGGTAATCATTTGGATCTGCTGAAAGTCCATTTGCCCAAGAAAAAAATTACCTCAACACAGGCACCATCTTTCCATATCTGTATTGGGCTGCTAGATGAACCAAGAAGCTTTCCTTCCTCGTCAAATAGACCTGTATTAGTATCACCAGTAAAAGGACCAGATCATTTATACCGTTTTGTCACATCTAATGACTTAAAAGTTTATTAGCATATACATACACTGCCTGCAGCACAATACTACAGAAACATAGTAAGTTTAACAAAATCTACCACTTCTATTCAAAGTTCAAACTGAGGAAGGTAAATATGTAAAAATAGTAGCTGTTTGAATGAAAGCAATAGGAAAAAAAAAAGTAAAAGAGATATAGCTTTCAAAAATACAACAGCAACAACAAAAACCTTATTCAGCTGGTGAGGTCGGCTGCTTTGAAAAACAAACAAATAAAAATTGAAGATAGTTAAACAAGGATTAGGTTATTTGCATGCGGTTCTAAGTTCAAACCATGTTGTCGCTGTTGTATAACAAGAAAATGAGAATCGGGTTGTTTAATACAACCATTTGAAGTGCCAGACTTAGTCTATCTCTTATTCTAAAATCTATACTAGAACTTGTCATTGTCAATGTCATATCAATTGGCCAAAATTTCAAACATGCATGATAGGAAAATGACGATAGGACCAGCACTGTGTAAGAGTTTATTGCTCCTAATGCTAATTTCATTTTCAGCAGCTACCAATACGAACGAGAAAGCCACACATTGAAAATCGAACACCGTCAAGCTTCCAATGAATCAAAACATTACAAATCACAATTCGTTTCAGCAGAAAAATCCAAGAGATAGGAACAATATGTGAAGGGTGGAAGCGAACCTGCACGAGCGCTGCCGGTGCCGACGTCGACGCCGAGGAAGACAGAGCGAGAAGGCTCGTCGGAAGAGGAAGAAGAAGCGGCCATTTCGACGGAGAGAGAGTGTGTATCAGACCCTTCTTGTTATCAATCGCGTCTTCTTTGTCTCTATTTATTTATATCTTTGTTTTGCTTTTCCTATCTAATATCGATTATCAGCATTCGTCGATCATCACTGGTTTTAATTACGAATAATCTCATCTCTGTGTATGGTCGCGAATTTTATAGTGTTAAATAGTTCTTGAAGTTACGATCAGATTCATTGATCTCATGTGTTTGCAAATTATTCCCAATTAAAATTAACGAGGCGTTTCCTAGGAAAAAGTGTTTTTTCATATATGAAAAGCATCGATCTGAAATTTAAAAATTGATATAAAATACGTAAATAATTTTTTCTTTTCATTTGAAAAATTTGGATTTCTATCATTTCCTTAAAAATATTTTTGCAAATAAATAATTAAAATTCATTCCCAAAAAGTCATAATTTTCTGACAATTCTTTTTATTAATTACATGTCAAAACATGAAAATTATAATTTCACGCTTTTAAGATTCCAAAAAGGAAAAAACTTTTCATCTCCCTGAAGTTAGACTTTAGAGGGTTTGTTGCTTTGTTAATAACATTATTTAACTAGTGTAACACGTGGGTATTAAATTTATAGTTTATATTTTGTTATGAATTTTTAAATTTTATATGTGAGTATATATTAATATACATATATGCATGCATATAAATGTTTAAAAGATACATTAACAAAGTTAAAAATATTATTTTTTGACAAAACATAGTTAAAGATATTAATATATATATATATATATATATATATATATATTATTTTGAATATATAAATATTTATTTTCAAATATTATCTTTATAAATATATTTCTATTTGTATATAATTTATATTATATTTAGATATATATATATATATATATATGCAATATTTAAAAAAATAAAAGTTAGTATCAAAATATATATTTTTTTCATATAGAGAGAGAAAAATGACTAACATGAATAGATAATATAAAGTTGATATTATTTCTCTATGTTGTCACCTTTGCATTGTTGAACATTACTTTTCATAAACCAAATAAAACCCTTGCCCGAGCGGCCATAACTTTCATCACCAAAACCACGCCTCTATTCCAACCTTCCACCTCATCATTGCGGCAAGGGTCTCACTTTTTTTCCCTCTTATTCTTCATTCCTTTAGTATGTGTTTGTCTCAATTAGAGATGGCAAAAAAATCCGTACCCGTAGGTCTTCACTCGAATTTGTCCCGACTTTGACGGGTAATACCTGAGTTGACCGGGTATGGGTTCGGGTTCGGGTTTTCCCCGATAACCAAAAGTCGGGTACGGGTACGGGTATGAGATTACTAGACCCGTCCCAACCCCGAACCCGCCCCGCCACTTAAAATATTTAGAATTTTTGCATAATTTAATTAAAAGGCATATAATTTTTATTACTAGTTAATTTTATTTTAAATTTTTTACATAATTTAATATTATTTTCTTAACTATTTATGTAGACACACGCGTTATAATAAATTTATTGATATATAAGTAGTTAAAAATAAATGTTTAACAATCAATTTATTTTTTTCTAAAATCAATTTTTTAATATTTTTTTACAAAAAAAAATATTTTTCGTGTGTGGAACGAGGTTGGGGATACCCGACGGGTATGGGAATGAGACAATAAACTCAAACCCGTGGGGTATCGGATACGGGTATGGGGATATATTGAAGAGTCGGGGTAAGGGATTGGGGAGACAATACCCGTACCCGACCCGTCCCATTGTCATGTCTAGTCTCAATGTAGATAAATAAGTACGAAGATAAATTATATATTTTATTTTGAGGTACTCATACATCTTATACTTTATTTTAATTTAAAAAATTATCTTTTTATGTTTGTCATTTAAACTATTTAAACTAAACACACCTTAGGTTATTGTTTCTCAACAACTTTTGTATATTATAATCATTTCATACTTTAACTTAAATTTATGTTTGTTTCAGTAAATTTGTGACACAATATACGCTCAGTCTCTTATTCCTTTCCTTTTCTCTCTCTCGATCTAATGCCTAATAAATTTGTTCATACTAATTTTCATTTTTAACATATTTTAATTGGATTATACTGTTATTTAAATATCTTATAAGAAAAATAAGAACTTGATAGATAGTACTCACATGAATAAATAGAAATCATAATAGATAAATATAAAACTTGACATTCATCTATTTTTAAAATATTTTAATTGGATTGTCTTGATATTACATTTGTTATGCCAATATGCTTTCATGTTATATCATATGCTATTTTTTAAAAAATATTTTCTTAATATTGTGTTTACAGTGGTTGTTCTCTTTTTATAACTAGGTGTATTAATATATATTTCCATATTAAGATCATTAAAACATACACTCAATATCTATATTAGTTTTTAAGAGACTTTAGATATCTTGTTTATTTGCATATGGTAGCTGCTTGTATACTGCTTAATGTTGTTACCTCTGGCACCTAGGTGATGTGTCAATATCCTATATAGTTACAAGTTTTAGTGAAACATTCTTGGTTGACTTTGGTTGCAATATCTTCTGGTGTTAACTTAGATTTGCATGATTGATTTGATCTTTAGGGAGTAATATAACGCATTAGTGAGGCGATTTGATTGTTTGGTTGTGAATTATCTTGGTAAAATTTAATAGAAAGATTGGTGAGGATGAAGATTTTGAAGATGAAGGATTGAGTCTAAGTTTGAAGATTGGAATTTATAATTTCAAGAAATAAAATAAAAAAAAGTTGAGGATGGCTAAAAGCCGTCGTTATCTTACATTAATCTTTTTAAAATTTAAATTCTAATGACATTAACAATAGATTAACAAAAGGATCAAAACGGAATAATTCGAAAACAACAAAATAAAATGAGACTTTTAAAACATAAGGACCAAAATGTTTTTGGAACACGTCATATGCAAATATACACATGGGAAACATATAATAGAAAAAAATGATAGATATAATTAGTATTTGATGTAACAAAAATAAAGAGATAAACACGCATGAAAGATGTCAAAAAGATGCCTAGACATTACAACTATTATAAAACACAAGAAATTGTTTGGTTGTGAAAGAAAAGTTATTATTTAAGGGATTTTTTTTAAACATGAGTCCCACGTATATTTTTCTCTATTTAATTCAAATATTCTTTCTAATTTCTCTTCCACTCAACCAACCATATCATAAAGGACAAAATTGACATTTAACCTAAGATAACTAGGGGTGTTTAAAATCAAACAAAACTGTTTGTCAAATCCATCCCAAAAAACTAAAAAAATGCAACAAATGTAAAACCTAAAAACCTGCATATTTTTTGTGATTTTGTTAAATTTTTGGATTTTGTTATAAAAAACTGAATCAAACTAACTGCATGCTATAATTATATTATTTTTTATTATGAGAATTAGTAATAAGTAGTAAATAATTTATAATTATTATGTATATTTTACTTTCATACCCTAAAAATGAAAATGATGTATCAATAGTGTTAAATATCACACGATGCATAATTTATTATTATGTTAAAAAAATTGATAATAACATTTTATATTAATGTTAATTAGAAGTGAAAATAATATTTTTTTAAACTAAAATATGTTAATTTTTTAATAAAAATAAATTCATTTTTAAAATAATATACCATATATAATAATTATATAAACTTAATTAATAGTTTTAAATTATGATAATAAATTAAAAATAAAAAAATCTTAAAATTAAATGGAACCAAACCATAAAAATTTAATTTGAGTTATATTTAATTAGAAAAACATCTTATCTAAAAACCCAAATTGCACCCCGATTCCCCGAAAGTCCGTGAAGAATTAGAGTATATCTTTTCAAATTGCTCTTGCTTGGTTTCCAAGTTCTTCAAACAGCGGATATCATTCCAGGTTTCCCTCCTTTTCCACTTGGTCACTCATCTTCTCCTTCGCCAATAGACATGTTCCGCTTCCCCTCCGTCCTTCTCTCCCGCCGCCTCCACCGCCGAGAACTATCCTCCTCCACCACCTCTCACCCGCCCTCCCTCCCTCTCTCCCACCCCATCTACCTCATCTGGGGCTCCAACACCGGCGTCGGCAAAACCCTAGTCTCCGCCGGTATCGCCGCCGCCTTCCTCCTCTCCTCCCCCACCCCCTCCCAATTCCACTACCTCAAGCCCCTCCAAACCGGCTTCCCCTCCGACTCCGACTCCCGCTTCGTCTTCAACAAGCTCCGCCAACTCTCCCTCATCCGCAACCCCCACATTCCCCTCTCCGCCTCCCACCGCGTCATCAACGTGTCCCCTGCCGTGACGGCGTCAAATCCGTTGGCCGGCGAGGAAGGAGTTGGGCCCCCTCCGGAGCTGCTCTGCAAGACGCTGTACGCGTGGGAGGAGGCCGTGTCGCCGCACTTGGCAGCGGAGAGGGAGGGTTTGGTCGTGAAGGACTCGGCGGTGCTGGAAACTCTTGGTGAGTGTCTCGAAGACGTGGCGGAATGCGGGGCCGGTAAGGAGAGATCGGAGGTTCTGTGTGTGGTGGAGACTGCTGGTGGAGTTGCCAGTCCAGGACCTTCTGGCTCGCTTCAATGTGACTTGTATAGGTCTGTGTTGTTGCAATCTTGTTCTTAATAAGAATTGTTGCCAAATTTATTTATTTATTTCTGGGTTAAATATGTTTGTTCTTTTTATTTTCTGTCAGGCCATTCCGTATTCCTGCCGTTCTTGTTGGGGATGGGAGGCTAGGAGGCATTTCTGGAACAATATCAGCTTATGAGAGCTTGAAGCTGCGAGGTTATGATGTTGTCGCTGTTGTTTTTGAGGATCACGGTCTTCTAAATGAGGGTCCACTGATGTCTTATATGCGAAACAAGTAAGCTTGATTACACTAGTTTTTATATTTCCTTTCTGATTGTGACTTGAAAAACAGATAGTTTTTATTGCTCTTAAAGGATTACTTATGTTCCTTTTTCTAAGCTTGTTTTTTATAAAACTGAAAAATTTGGACTGAAAAGGTTATAAGCACTGAGCAGTGAGCACTAAATCTCAAATTTTGAAAACATTCTCTATTTTAAGTACTGATGTCTTATTAAACAAATTAGTCAACAGTAAAGGTAAAGCAAAGTATTGGCAATTAATTAAATTAGTCTACAATAAAGGAAATGATTGTAATTTAGTTGGTTAAATAAGAAAATAATAATTGTTTTTATGGTGAATGCATTTAATGACCTCAAGCATGCTGAATGGTTTCAGCATTATTTATTTATTTACTTAAATTCATTTTTGGCAAGTATTGAATGAGCACCCCTAAAATCTTGTTTGGACTTTGGACAATTTACACAACATAACTGTTGGGTAAAATATTATAATGAATTTCAAAAGAATTAGTTTGAATGTTTTGCATATCAAAGGTGGAGTTTCAAGTTTGAGAATATTTATCCCATTTTTTTTTTAGTAAAATGATATTTGTTTGAGTAAAATTGATAAAATTACTATTTATGTGCTAATTTAGTGAGTTGGACACATTTATTCGAAAAAAAAATGTTGCTTGAATATTATTGGTGGGGATAATTTGATAAAATCAAATATTTTGACGAAAGTAAAAAATTTAACCTGTGCCAATGTGGGTTTGAGGCTTTCAAGTTCCAACTTCCAATACAGAATCATTCTCTGCCAATAGGTTGCCAAATGTGGGGTTGAAACTTGAAATTTTCAGCTCTGAATTGAGCTTTATAAACAGCCCCCCCCCCCTCTCTCTTTGTATATGCATACTTCCATGCATTTAAAGTTCCTTTATAGCCGCATTTATGATTCAACTAATCATTAATCTTTTTGATTTTTGGCTTTTCTGCTGTTTTGCAGTATTTTTGCTCTATGTTCTTATATACTATTTTTGCTTTCTGAATGCAGGGTCCCTGTTCTAGTGCTACCACCTATTCCAAAAGATCCATTGAATGACCTAATGGAATGGTTTGAAAGTTCTCATTATATATTTAGTAATCTAAAGGAAATAATGCTATCAGCTTATTTTGAGAGAATTAAAAAGTTGCATGACATGCCAAGAGAAGCAAGGGATATCATCTGGTGGCCTTTCACTCAACACAAACTTGTTCCTGACGGTGGGGTCACTGTAATTGATTCACGCTGTGGTGAGAACTTTTCTATCTTCAAGGTTTGTTTCTCGTAAAATCTTTATTCATTATTATTTTTTAATTCCTTAAAGCTTTGCAATAAAAATCTTATTGGGCTGCACTATGTTGTGCTTAGCTTACTGCATCTAGTGTTTACTTTAGAGTTAGATTCAGTGGTTTTATGGAATTACTTCGTTCATACTTCTTTATATGTATTTTGATATTGACACAGAGATTTTTTTTTGCTTCATCTTGTGAATTTTTTTTAGGTTCAGAAGACAGAAGTCATAGCACCACAATTTGATGCATGTGCTAGCTGGTGGACTCAAGGACCCGATGCTATAATGCAGGTCATCCTCATTTTAAGCTATTAACTCTGTTATTCGAACTAAATAATCAAATTGGCTGTCTGATTGAGGGACAATAGGACATATACTTAAATAGTCAGTTTGAAGCCCAAATAAAAAGGAGGGTTGAATGTAACGTTTAGCGTTTAATGAATATCGATGAATATATTGTTATTTGATACCAACTATGTTTGGCATATTTAAACTTGGTTGCCCCTTCATGATATCATCTCTCCAGTTTTCCTTTAATGCAATCTTTCCATTTAGGTGATTTCAGACTGAACTTGCTAGGGAGATGGGATATGCTGCTGCAAGATTTGGGCATGTAATGTTCCCTGAGAATGTTCATGAGCCAGCCTTGAATTGTGCTGAGCTTTTGCTTCAAGGTGTGGGTAAAGGTTAGTATGTCCTTTTATTACTTTCACATTATATGCATATGGGTCTGTGTGTGTATAAACTATTGAGATTCCACATTGACTAGAAATATGACCAATGTAGTTCTTATAAGACTAAAGCAGTCCACACTCCACACTTTAAAAGTTGATTTTGTGTGGTTGAGTTAGGATCTGAATTCTGATCTCAAAGCTATTTGATACTTCAACTACAAATATACGTTTCAGTTTAATCCTACTGATATTTATAGATGTTTGCCAATGCTCATTGTTATCTATTGAATGATGATACATTATTTTATGAGCAGTTTGAAGTTCTTTGCATAGTAGCTAACTCATTTTTTGTGCAGGCTGGGCTTCTCGGACATATTTTTCGGACAATGGATCTACAGCAATTGAAATTGCTCTCAAGATGGCGTTTCGTAAATTTTCTGTTGATCATGGACTTATTGTGCATTGTCATGAGGATACCACAAATGAAAGATCCACTGAGCTTATGGTTGGTGCCTTCAGTCTTTTAATTAATCTGTGATAGTTTTTGTCTCAGTGTATAAAGTTCAATTTTGACTTATGAGGATGGTATTCTATAAAAGCAATGGTATAATTTGCAGTTAAAAGTAAAAGAAGGGGAATATTGGCTGCTAATATCAGTCAAGCCCTTTTTATGCTTGGGGAGAGCAAAGCAATAGTTTGAAAACAAAAACCACAATGTTATGTGTCAGGCATATTTCCTTTTTGATTGAATATTTGTGATTATATGCTTGAAGTGTCGAAAGTTGAGATAATACAGCTGATATGTAAAATGTTTAATCCTTTTTATTAAATTTCATTTCATCCTATGAAGTTCACATGTTTTTAATGCTTGTGGATTTCACTATTTCAGGTCCTTGCACTTCAGAGATCTTACCATGGTGACACATTGGGTGCTATGGAAGCACAGGCACCGTCTTCTTATACAGGCTTCTTGCAGCAACCATGGTATAGAGTATAGACATTGCCCTCTACTGTGTATTTGTGAAATTGAATTTTTCTAATTTGTTTAATCTTTTGACTATTGTCATTTTGCACTATATTGTTATCAAAGTAATATGTGATAGATATTGGCTAAAAGTACTCCTCGTGAATTTGTAGGTTTTGAGTTGGGGATTTAGCTAGCACGAGAGTTTATAATCTCTCCATGTAAAACATTATAAGTAAAGGTGTTGAAAGATAGACCAAAAATAGACGAAACAGTTTTGGTCTGTGAATTTCTGTTCAGCATAGGTCTGATTACTAGTTTTATTTATTTTAGTTATTGGTTAAAAATCTATTCTTCATGTCAGTATACTTTTGTTTTACGAAGCTATGTTCTATTTTGTTTGAGAATTTTGATATTGATTGTTAGCTTGAGCCTTGATACTGTAGATCATCCTTTCTTGGAGCATATTTTCCATATTACTATCAGCCTATCAGGGAATTGATTTTAGTTTTCTAACCTAGCTAATACTCATGAAACCCTAGCCAATACTCCTGAAACCCTTCTAAGTTTATATTCTGTTTCATAGGTACACTGGGAGAGGTCTTTTTCTGGATCCTCCTTCTGTCTTTATGCACAACAGTACATGGAATGTTTCCATACCTGAAGGGTATCATTTGGAAAGTCTGAAAGGGAAAAGTATCAGTAAGTTCAAAATTTCCAACTTCAATTCCTTTATTGATTACTGTTTAGAATATAATTGTTTTATTGTTGATGCTTTCACAGCCTTTGCCTCACCTGATGAAATATTTCACAAGGGCAGAGATAAGTCTGAGCTTGCTACAGTTTATTCATCTTACATATCAAAAGTATTATCTGGATTTAGAGGGTCGAATAATGTTGGAGCATTAATTATGGAACCAGGCAAGATATTTGAGATTTTTCTTTTGCAGATTATAGTACCATTTTATTTTCTGTATCACCTCATGTACCCTTAATAATGTAATCCTGTTGATCTTATATTAGTCTAGTACATGAAACTGAGAAGAAAAGTTTCTCACTTTACACACTTCAACAGATAACACATCGAAGTACTTATCTAAATTATGCCCACAGTAGCACAATTAAAAACTTCGTATCCCATTGCCCAGAGGTTCTTCGCCATGCGAAGGTATGGGGGAGGGATGTTGTACGCAGCCTTACCCTTGCATATGCAAAGAGGCTGTTTCCAGATTTGAACCCATGACCAACAAGTCACCAAGGCACAACTTTACCGCTGCACCAGGGCTCGCCCTCATCCCACAGTAGCACAATTACCTGTGTGAAATGTGAATGAGAGTGGTTCTAGGTCTTTCATACAAGTGGTTTTTTTTTTCTAGGTTCCTATATCTTCTTTCTAAAAATTGTTTCAGTGGCTCTCTGGATATTCTAATTAACTTATTTTCACCTTTTCTGGACATTGATCATCTCATTTGGGGCCTGAGCTGTTATGTAGTTATCCAAGGTGCTGGTGGAATGCATATGGTTGATCCACTTTTTCAGCGTGTGCTTGTTAATGAGTGTCGGAGTAGAAAAATTCCAGTAATCTTTGATGAGGTTTTTACTGGCTTTTGGCGTTTGGGAGTAGAGGTGATTTCTCTCAGTGACTGCTATTCTCTTATTTACAAAACTGTTTTTCATATTGTTCATTAGTTCATTTGTTTGATCAGCAGTTTATATTTCTTCTCACAGACTGCAGTGGAGCTAATCCATTGTGTACCAGATATAGCTTGCTTTGGGAAGCTGTTGACTGGCGGAATTATACCATTGGCTGTCACCTTGGCAACAAATGCTGTTTTTGATTCATTTATTGGAGACTCAAAGGTATTGCAAATTTTTTTGGAAGACTTCTCTTTTGCAGGTTGGCTAGTAGGCACGGAAAGTCTGAAACTCCTGTTTTATTAGGTTTTGGTGCCAATGGAATGGATTTGTTATTATACTGATATTACTGACAACTAATGTATCATTTTTGCTGGCTGCTTTCCATCATAATTTGATTATCTAGTGAAAATTCTTTTGTTAATTTCCAACTTGATTTCCTTTTTGATTTATCAACCTATACAAACTATTAAGTAGCTTGAAATGATTGCTTATTCTTGATTGTAGGTTTTCTGAGTGCTCTTGTACGTTTGTAAACCAATGCCTGAAAATATACTGCATGATTTCTTGTGAAGGCAATGGTATTTTTTTTTATCACCATTTGTATTTTAAGCAATTGACATGAATCTATGATAGATACCCCCAGTAGTTAGTTAGTTAGGTTAGTTGGTTGAAGCAAATTTATATAGCATGTTTGCTATATAAATAAAAAGGGAAGTGAAGAGAGAAGAGGCCATGTTGTCAGTTGTGAGAGCATTGGAGTCTTTGTGCATTGGGAGGTGCAGACCCCCTTGAAGTACTACAAGTTAGGCACTGTATTTAAAGGAGAAATCTGTTTTTTTTTTTTTAATAAAACACGAGGTTCAATCATTATTAATTTGCTCATTATTTTTGGTCATACTAGTATTGTGTTAATGCGAAGCAAAGTTCCTGGACAGTGTTTTGATGACATAATAAAAGTGATGTATACTCTTGTTTTGGTTAGCTCAAAGCCCTTTTGCATGGACATTCTTACTCTGCACATGCTATGGGCTGCGCTGCTGCTGTTAAATCAATCCAATGGTTTAAAGATCCTTGTTCCAACCCTAACATAACTTCTGAAGGAAGATTACTTAGGGAGGTATGATTACTGTGATTTTTTTCCTCTGAACTTATTATATTAGCTTCTTACTCCACATAATAAATAAAAACCCAGAAGAGCATATATTTAATTTATATTTTTTTGTAATCCTTTTCAAGGTTATATGACTGGATGACAATACACCAACCATTTTTTTGATATATTTCTTGCCATGTAATGAAACAAGGATTTGTTATTCCCTTGTTAGTTGTTATTACCATCCTATCATGCATTTTTGAATTTGTGCGTTCTTGTTTTTGCTAATTATAAATTGGACAAATGTTTAGTGTTTCCTTTCTAGCCTCTTCACTTTACTTTTGCTTGCCATTATAAGATGGGTATATAGTTTTTGTATTCAACTTAAAATAAAATTCAAGGAATTCATAAAGTAAATGTTCTACATGATGGAAATCTTTCTTGGACAATTTTTTTTGATTTGGATAAATTTTTTTATTGACTGTTACAACAAAGATAAAAAGTGGTACATTTTCTGCTGATTATGATAGAAACATTTCTGCCACCAAGTTATCTGTTATGGACTAAGGACCTTCACATAGGAATGATAGGATTGAGTCACGGATCTAGAAATGGGAGATTTCTTGCAACCTAGAGTAAAAACGAGAAACATACCCGTCCTTGATAGAAACCGTCCCAAACTAACAAGTTTTCTGAAACATACCCGTCCTAGAGTAAAAAGGCTTACAAAAATATTCATAATTAATAGGATCATAATTAACAATTATCCTAATAACAAGTCGTTGGTTTGAGTGAAATTGAACTCAGACCCATTAAGCACTCAAGACCCCTTAAGCAAAGTCTCAAATTCAAGTCTTGTGGATGAAAAATATATGATTGGAAGGGGATATCCACTAAAGGTTGTCAGAAAGGTCTCCCAATGGAGATAAGTCAACTAGAATATATTAAACAAAATATTCCTATCAGATCCGCCCTTTAAAAAGGCTTACAAAAATATTCGTAATTAATAGGATCATAATTAACAATTATCCTACTAACAAGTTGTTGGTTTGATTGAAATTGAACTCAAATCCATTAAGCCAAGTTTTGAATTCAAGTCTTGTGGATGGAAAAACGTGACTGGAAGGGAAGATCAGATCCACTGAAGGTTGTCAGATAGGTTCTCTGATGAAGATAAGTCAACAAGAATAAAGAAAAAAGATAAATTGAAATAATTCATGATATAATAAAGGAGATTTGGTAATACTAATTAGTGGCACTCATCAGTATCTTTAATGAAACAAATGATACTTATATGTTCTAGTTTCCATAGACTGACATGGTTTGTTCCAGTAATTATGGGACTTGTCAAAGTTAGCATTGGAAGCTTTTCATATGAAATTCGATATGGTTGCCCACTGCCTTAACTTAATAAAGTATGTTATTGTTCACTATAGAGTAGTGTTCATTTGATCAAATTTTTATTGTGCATTTGCAGTTATGGGATGATAAAATGGTTCACCGGATTTCATCACACCCTGCAATTCAAAGAGTAGTTGCTTTGGGAACTTTGTGTGCCTTGGAATTAAAAGCAGAAGGCAATAATGCCGGGTATAAATTTATCAACTTTATCCTTTCCCCTTTTCAATAGTTTTGTGCATCTCGTTCCAGAATTCCTCTGTTAGAAAGCTTAATATGCATAATTTATGTATAACTGTGTCATACAAGAGTTAGTATGTTTCGAAATAAGTGACGATTGCAAGTAATATCTGGTAGTGTTTATACTGCTTTGCTACTACTGTAGTTTTGGTAGTTGTGATATTAAATTCCCCTAAAAAACTATTACAAGAGGTAAAAGGAAGCTCTTGAGAAAAGATGGGTTTTGATTTTAGCAACGTGTAGATTGACAAAATATATCTTGGTGGTACTAAGATATGCCAGACTTAACGAGGGCTGTGAACTACAATCCAATGTGTAATAATTGGTCATGCATCCTTCTGTTACCTGCAGTTTTTTATTTTCAAATTCTTCTTGTTACAAAAACTTTTTAACTTTTTGATGGGTAAAATGTACAAATAAACCATTAATTTTGAGCACTTATTGATCCTTCACGAGGTTTTCTTCTAAATAAATTTATACACAGGTATGGATCGTTGTATGCAAGACCACTTCTTGAGAAGCTTAGGGAAGATGGTGTATACATGAGGCCTCTGGGTAATGTCATTTATCTGTTGTGTGGACCCTGCACATCTCCAGAAGTTTGCAATCAACTACTCGTCAAACTTCTTAGGCGGCTTGAAGAATTTGACGTAGGTAAGAATTGAAGTGGATGAAGTGGATAAGTCTAATATTCCTGCTATGGATTTTGGCTAAGTTTATCGCTACTATTATTTTTTGTGGGGGAGGAGGAAGGGGCATGAATTGTAAATCCAAGGGTTGCAATTAGCTTGGTTTTTTTTCAATTCAGTTGATGTATTTTATTTATAAATAAAAAATGTATCTTATTTCAATTCCCACCCTCCCCCCATTTTTAAGATGTTATTAATAAAAATGTTAAAGTATTTAATCATTTTCTTTCAATATTTTTGGAAAAAAATCAAGTTATGTAATTAAAAATATATATTAACTGAAAACAAAACCAGAATAAATTAAATAGTCAATAGGTCTAGTTCAATCAATTGAATAGAGTGTGAGTAATTGTAAATTTTTTTATATTATTTTTTTATTTTTATGGATAAAAAAAATAAATTAAATATAACCTTAGTTATTTATTTTTTGTAATGTATATTATTGTTTGAACGTTATGAACTTTTATGAAAAATGAATTATTTGATGTTGGATTTAGTATATATACTTTATCGATGACCATTTTTTTTAGAGAACCTGACTTAACCTGTTTCTTAATTTGAGAATGATTTTTTTTTCCAAAATAAATATTGCTCTAAATTATGTGTCTGACAAACATTATTACGGACTACAGAAATATAAGTAGTATATTTTTAAAGAATGTGTTTTTTTTCTTTTGATTCTGGAAGAATGGATTGACAAGCATTGTAGATTGACAAAAAAAAAACATTATTATGATTTCTAGATGTATAACTTGCATGAATAACAATGATGTATAGAATGATGTTAAGATATCTGTATTCTTAATTATATTGTTGTACCATGATATTTTATTATAATTTAATTATGAAAAAAATAATAATGATTTTGTTTTCATATTTGGTAAGCTGAGGGGGCTATTTTCCAAAAAGAGATGTATAGAGACTCTAATAATTCAGGTTTGTTCTCTTTGTATGATCTATTAATTAATTAATTGATTTCTGAAAATTAAATTTTAAATACGAAGAAAGAAGAAATAACTGATTTATAAAATTGCTAATATGAAGAAATAGAAAAAAAATTAGAGATATTGATTGAGTATTTGCAAATAATGTCTAAATATCATTACTTATGTAATAAAACAAAATCCTATCAATATACAACTGTTTCCTTTTTTTTATTTTATTTCCTGACTTATAAACAAACGGCATTAATGGATAATTTTTCATAAATACTTATAGAAAAAAATAAAATGTAAAATGAATTGTGCTTTTTTAACAAGTTTAAATTAACTCATGTACTACAATTTTTAGAGAAGTCAGATAGAAGAATTTTATAAAAGCTAAGTTTATAAATTGATTTCAAGTTTATAGAAAAAATTTGATTGATTTTTTTTCTCTTGTTTATGAAAAATATATAAAAAAAGGTTTAATTACTTAAGAAATTAGGAAAGCCATCTATAAGTCGATTGAAAAGGAACAATTTCGCAGATTTTGTTGGATGTTTCATCAATTTTGCTCGATTTGGCAAACTCACGTTGAGTTAACGCCAGTCTACAGCTTTCAAACTGCCCCAGCGCAGTTTTCTTACACACACCCCAAACACTGACTAGTTTTTGTGAATCCTCACGTTTTTAATGGTAATAAAACAAAAAAAAATGTTGACCAATAAACCCTACTAGTATTCTGTTCCTCACCCTGAAATTAGGATTTAGAATTTTTAATTAATTGCAAAACCAAACTCTCTCTTTTTCTCTCTCTATGTATCTATCTATATACACCGAATCCTAATGGGTGACTCTGCCAACGTGCCGTTGAATTGTTAGTTTATTCTCCTACGCTATTAATTAAAGAGTGCAAACAAGAGAAACTCTCAAGTGCTCCCGGCCTGCAACATATATATCATTTTCACCATATAAATTATTCATGTCTTTTCAATATGATAGACAGCTAATGTAATATTATGTACTGGATTTAATAATATAACTCTATTAACAAATGCCTTAAGAACATTAACTTAAAAAGTAAATAATTTTTTTATTAAAATTATAATAAAAATATATTAATAATATTTTCAAAAAATTTGTTATTTTTGATTCCTTAATCCGAAGTTGTGATGTTGTGGTTGTAGCATGGTGTTATCCACAACAAAAGCAAAGTGATGATGTTAGCAGTTAGTCACCCAGTGACGTGATCGGAGAGTACAGGGTGTCTGCAGTAACGTAGCAACTAGCAAGTTTGGTTTTCTAATATCATCCACCAAACATACGGCTACGATTGCACGACAAAAACTCAGAAGCATGATCAAAACAACGCAATAAGCGCATCATCGTTAAATAAGAAGATTAGAATCATCATACGTGTGAGTAAGACGTTAATTCAATTGGTTAAGTAATAAGGAACATTGTTCCGCAAAGTAGGTGATTATTCCCCCCTCCAGTTGAAAGTCTCCAGAGTAGACCGTAACTACATGAACGAACTGAAACTGTTGGACTTCCAACTAAGGCAAAACCAAAACTCATCTCATCTCATCTCATTTTCTCGCTCCTCTCTCTCTCTCTCTCTCACACACACACACACACACACACACACACACACACACACACACACACCAAACACTCTCAAGTTTTCTCTCAGGTAGTAGCATAGCACCTTCGTTTTCTTGCTTTATGTTTCCCTTTACTTTATCTCTCTCTCTCTCTCTCTCTCTCTTTTTTCTTTCAATTTTTCAGCTCGGCATAAACAATTTTGTTAGTTTTTTAAGTGTGTTTACTTCGTTTCCGACTGTTTTTCTGTTTTTCGATAATTTGCCGCTAGAGGTTGCATATTTCGGGCTTCGCACGTGCGCAATTTGAAGGGTTTTTTTTTGTGAAATTCGAGTTTAATTTGTTTTGTTCCTGTAATCTAGATCTGTTATGAGTTTCGTCTTTTCGGGCGCTGTAGCTGCTAGGGTTTCGTTGTTTGCTAGTTTCTTGTTTTAGTGTAGTTGATAGTGGTGAGTTTCTGTGGTTTTTGGAGTGGTTGCAGATTTGGTACTTTAGGGTATTGTTGAAGGAGAGAGTGTAAATGAATAAACCAACAAGCGACGCAATTAATATGGGGAAAAGGAGCCTGGAGGGTGGAGAAGATGATCAGCCCGAACGAAAGAGGCCTGCTCTTGCCAGGTAAATTAATTCCTCATCGTTTTTCAATTGTGTGCTTCCTTGAATTTCCATTCTAAATCCACCTTTTAAGTTTGGGGGTGAGAGTGGGATTTTAATTTTGACTTGGTCACTATTTTGCATTAGTTAGTTAATCCGAGCAATTGATAATTTGTTTGTTGGGGGGGGGTGGGGGTGTAGAATTCTAGTTCTAATTAAACATGGGAGGTGCTGTTTGTACTGATTCCCAGTTGGAAGCAGGTCAAAGGAATGCCAATCCATTGTAATCGAACAATATGCTTACTGCTGAAGATATTTTGAGTGTTGGTTAATTATATCACTATTACTAATTTTTTACCCCTAATTTGCTACTTGAGTCTGATGGCTGTGCCTATCTTACTGAAGTGCTGTTGTAATTGAACCTTTTTGTTGTCAATTGTCATTTTGAATGGAATATTACTTGTTACCAGTGTTTGAGACATACCGGTGTCATCTTTTCACTGTGGTGGCTTATGTGAAAATGCTCTTCTTGATGATTTTGATTCCATTTGAGTATATGATGTCATGCTTTTAAAAAGATTTTCTTCCTGATACTTCTAAATCATCCTTGTGGTTAAAACAGTTATTTGAATGGCCAAGCAAAGTTAACCAAGGTTGCATCAGTTAGTTGATTTGTTTTTCTTGTTTGCTTTTTTGCCCCTTTTAAAGTAAGAATGCTTAATACTACACTGTCCTTTATATCAGAAACAAATGACTAATTCATCATACTAATAAAAGTAGGTAAGTTAGTTAATTTAATTAGTATTATTATAAATTTAAATCTTATTCCAAAAATACCCATAGAAAGTAGTGGTAATATTTAGTGACACTATTCATAATTCAATAGATGATGCTTTTTCCACTAATGGATGTGCTTGCATTGTTAATAGGTCAATAATGCATCCACTTGCATGGAGAATGAATGAGCATCTTTCACAATAAATTAAGGATATAAAAGAAATTTAGCAAGTATTACATCTTAAAGTGGGTCCATGTTTCTTATAATTAGGACCAAAACAATAAATTCATTTGTTTCTTATAAAAAGGACGGGAGGGAGTATTTGATTGAGTATCTCACTCATTTTCTTATCTAATATTCTTCTTCCTTTAATAAAAATTTTCTTGTAAAAAGGTTGTAACTCGGAATATACTAATAAATATTGTGACTTGAGAGATTTTATCTCTTTTCTTATGATATTAAAAAATGTATTACCTCCTCTTAAAAAACAATTGAAACTTGTTTCCTTGGTAAGGAAGGTTATTGGCTTGATATTATGAAGTGCATAGGTGGGAAGCATTTCCCAGTGCATAATCTACAGTCATTCTCTATAAAAAAAAAATTTAAAAATTTTCCCCCACGTTTACTTATCTGAGCATGTTTTTCTATTGTTTGTTAATGACGTTTTTTGTTTGTTCAAATGCACTCTAAAAACGTTCTTCGGAGTTATGATCAAATTAGTATTCAGTAACTTATAACAAATGAAATGTTTCAGTGTTTATTTCAAGTAAATCAATATATATATGCTTTTAAACTAAAATAGTTATATGATTATTTATAAATTCATCTGTTAAACTTATAATGAAAGAAGATTTTATTTCTTATTAATCATAATCCATCTACTTGTTTCTAATTTATATTTATTGTTAGTTTCCTATAATTGATTGATACACATATTTTGCAGTGTAATTGTGGAAGCTCTCAAGGTGGACAGTTTGCAGAAGCTTTGCTCATCTTTAGAACCCATTCTTCGTAGAGTTGTAAGACATTTGGCTTCACACTATTTTCTGCTATATACTTTTCTTTTTGACATGCTTATCTTTTTGGTTTGGGGAACTGGGGTTATGCATTCTACAAAGTTATTTCCTTTTTACTCCAACTGGAAGCCATTTTTACACATTACATCAATTTCTGAAGTTATGTCTTCTGATATGCTATTTGAGAATGCTGGAGTATTTGAAGTGCTACCATGATATAGGCTTCAAAAACTCATTTTTATCCTTGAATAATGTTGATTTGGGATTTTTGGGAAAATTTATGATTTCTCCCCGATTTTTTGACTTATTAACGTTGTTCTTATTGCTCCTAGTTTGATGTAGTATAAAAGATTTTGTATTATAATATTTAAACTAGTGGTTATCCTACTTACTGTATTCTGCTATAGCATTTTCAGAGCTGACTGCTATGCGCCATAATCCAAGATTGGTATCTATGTTGTTTAGATCATGACAGTATATTGCACAAACAATCTGCTTTCAGTGTTCCATCTAACTTCATCTTATTCTTCCTTCTTAGTATGTCATGATTATAGGTCATTTATGTGAAAACAAGTTTGGCACATGATTGAGAAAACGAGCAATTTTGTATTCATAGATGAAATTATACTGTAATATGATTTATTATGTTATACTTGTAAGTTTCTGCATTTGGTTCTTAATTGATTCAGTAATACTGATGAACAGGTCAGTGAAGAAGTGGAGCGTGCTTTGGCAAAGTTAGGTCCTGCAAGACTTAGTGGAAGGTTTAAGAAATTCTTTGCAAATGCTAATCATTAAGAAAGTTGCATTATAAAAATTAAATTCCATTTGCCTTTTTCCCACCCTTCTTATATTATGTCCATCCTTTCAAACATATACATGTAAACTGTCACCACTTCAATGCCACCATAACATCTGCCATTTAAATTTAGTACCTCAGTGAGTCTGGTATTTTCTTGTGACAGTTTAAAAATTCCAGGTCTCCTCCTAAAATGATTGAAGGCCCTGATGGTAGAAGCTTACAGCTGAAATTTAGGTCCCGGCTGTCTCTTCCCCTATTCACAGGAGGAAAAGTGGAAGGCGAGCAGGGGGCTCCAATACATGTTGTTCTGATGGATGTCAATAGTGGAAGCGTTGTAACATCTGGACCTGAATCCTGTGTTAAACTTGATGTTGTTGTCCTTGAAGGCGATTTTAACAATGAAGATGATGAAGATTGGACTCAGGAGGATTTTGAAAGCCATGTGGTAAAAGAACGTGAAGGAAAGAGACCTTTGTTAACTGGGGACCTGCAAGTGACACTCAAGGAAGGAGTTGGGACATTAGGGGAACTGACGTTTACAGATAATTCCAGCTGGATAAGGAGTCGGAAATTCAGGCTTGGCTTGAAGGTTGCATCAGGTTTTTGCGAGTCCTTACGCATTCGTGAAGCTAAGACAGTGGCTTTCACAGTTAAAGATCATAGAGGAGAACGTAGGGCTATGCTTCTACATCTTTTAGTTTTTCTCTAGCATCAATACTCTCCCTGCATCTACACTTTAATACCATCTTTTAAATTTTATATTTTGACCTTTTTCTCAGTATATAAGAAGCATTATCCACCAGCATTGACTGATGAAGTGTGGAGATTGGAGAAGATAGGCAAGGATGGGTCATTCCATAAGAAGCTGAATAATGCAGGAATAGTCACAGTTGAAGAATTTCTTCGGCTTGTGGTTAAAGATCAACAAAAATTGCGGAATGTAAGTTTAGGTTTTGCATCTTAATCTTGAAGTTAGGCCTTTTTCCAGTTGTTTTCTTATATCATTCAACTGTAGATCCTTGGGAGTGGTATGTCAAACAAGATGTGGGAGGCTCTTTTAGACCATGCAAAAACATGTGTTCTAAGTGGGAAGCTCTATGTTTATTATCCAGAAGATGCAAGAAATGTTGGCATTATTTTTAACAACATCTATGAGCTGCGTGGCCTTATATCAGGAGACCAATTCTATTCTGCTGATTCTCTCACTGATAGCCAGAAGGTTAGTCCGTGTCATGTGTTTCATCTGCTGGTATTAATAGATAATGCGACTTTAAGTGTTTGATGAGCTTCTGTAGTTCTCTATGATAGTTTTTTCTTCTCCAAAAGTTGAGCATGCACTTAAGTTACTGGCATACTTCAATTTATTAATTTAATTGATGCAGCATTGCTGTCTGTATCTTCTTCCCTCACACTTGCACAAACATACAAATATTGAACACAAATAAACAAGTAAATCTGTAAATGTTATGTTACTGATTAAGAAATCCTAGATAATGATCAGGACTGTAACATTTAAGACTTGCCAAGGCTCAAAGTTTGCAGTTTCCTTTAAGAAATCTTCAAAATGCTTTTGCAAGTCCAGGTTTATGTAGATTCATTGGTGAAGAAAGCATATGAAAATTGGGATCAGGTTGTGGATTATGATGGCAAATCACTCGTGAATGCTAAAATTGCTTCTGAAAATGAACTTCGGGTGGAGTCAATTGATTATGGTAGTGGTTTAGATCATCAACTGCAACTGCCGGCACTTCCCGTGTCTGTTCCTTCTGAGCAGCAAATCAATTCAGGGATGCCTGTTGGAGGTAAGCATTACCATTTCCTTGAACTCTGATTTGATGGATGTCTCTCCCCACCCCACCCCATCTCTCTTTTCATTTGGGCTGGGGTGGTCAGATTCAGTTACTTTTGTGTCTCAAAATATGATTTGAGTACAGCTTTCCGATGATAATATTGATAGAAATGAGATATTTTCTGTAATATTGTAAATAAGAAAATTTCAAGATTAAGAAAGATATTTTAAAAATGAATCTTCTCCCCCCAAGGGAACTATTGCATATACATGAATAAATTTGTTTGTTTGCAAGCGTTGTGCTACATTGCTGATTGCAAGTGTGTGATGATCTTGAGTTGCAAATGTATGCTAATACAATCCCTTTTCAGGTTATAATGATAATAATATAGTAATACGATATCCAACCCAGTCATTGATTCCAAACTCCAGCTCCCGGACTCAGTTCGATAGCTCATTATATGTGTCTAATGACCAATTAATTAGCAATGCTCACCAAACCCAAAGCACTAGTAATGATCGTGGCCCAATTGGGTTAGCTCTTGGTCCTCCTCAATCATCGACATCAGGGTTCCATGCTGGTAGCTCTTCTATTCAGCCATCTACTATAAATCCTTTTGATGATTGGTCACACAACAGGGACAAGGGGGCTGATGAATTCTTTTCGGAAGAAGAAATCCGCTTCAGAAGTCATGAGATGCTAGAGAATGAAGATATGCAGCAGTTGCTTCGCCTCTTCAGCATGGGAGGTAATGGCTCCATGAGTGCTGAGGATGGCTATTCATTCCCATCATTCATGCCATCTCCCAGTATACCAAACTATGATGAGGATCGCTCTCGCCCAGGCAGAGCTGTTGTGGGATGGCTGAAGATCAAGGCAGCAATGAGGTGGGGCTTCTTTATCAGGAAGATAGCAGCTGAGAGGCGGGCTCAGATAGAGGAGTTAGATGAATAGGTTGTTCGGACAATGGTTGCAGGCTTAACAGTTAGCCTTAAGATAATACTGATATTCTGCAGATTTAGTTGTCTTTATCAGTGCCAACCAAATTGTGCAGTCCATGGTGTTAATATTCTTGATTTATGCATCTCTGTATCTGATTTGACAGCACGTTTGCCCCAGTATCCTGTACAGTTTGTTGAAGCTTAGGAAAAACTGTGATTGTCAATTTGTTTTTCACTTTCACGTTTATGCTCCTCACTTTCCATTGGCTTTGGGTTTTTAGGGATGATGTGTTTACGCAACCTCCCTCATATTTGAGACGATAACTAAGATTGGTCATCTCACTGTATATTTTGAGCTACTTGATTTTCTATTTATATTACGAGTTATTATCTTGTTATCATCCGTGGCTGTCTTACTGTTATCTTGTGCTGTTGAACATTGGATGCTCGTTATGCTTTTAGTTGTTGATTCTGAGCACGGAAGGATTTTCACAGTATATCCGTATCCTGTGTTGGTTTGGCAGTGTCTTCGTATGAAAGAGAAAGTTTTAAGATTGATCCGTTTTGCAGTAGTAGGACTGATTTCTCATTCCCTGAAGTACGAAATCATCCCATCAAAAGGTTTTGGGTCGTCGTAGTTGCTATAAATAGGCTTGGTTAACCGGCCCTCATTTAATTTGCCAATGGAAAATTAATTCTATATGAAAAATATCTTGTAATGCATATTTATAGTTTAACTAAATTAATCATATATCTTAATTACGTATAATGGTTTATAATATTTTTAAAATTAGTTTTACCTAATTTATAAATAAAATTTTGCACTTAATCAAAATATATTTCAATATAAATTTATATTTGAGATTAATTAAGTCATTCATTCTAATTTTGTTTAAAAATTCAGAGCTAATTTTATCGATATTCTTCCTAAATTTATTAGGAGGAGCTCAATTTGGTCTCAGTGCTTGTATGTTTTAAATTCTAATGAAAATAATTTTTAACCTTCATACATATACCTAAAATTTTAATCACATTTTACTTGCGTTGAAGTGCGAGATTGATTTTAGTAGTGTCACGAGTCTAAAAGGTGGGAAATAAAAAATATAGCAAAAGAATTTATTTTATTATAAAAATGGCCATATTTGTTTACATAGTGATGCCAAACAGGGGAACAAATGAAAGAATTTAACTACAGTAGCTACAACAATAAAACTAATACTGGTAGTGGTATGACATTCTGATCATAGAAAATATAAGGAATGCGTTGCAATGTTTTTCTCTCAAGAGATGTTGCATTCTGGAGGAAGACCCTGTGGGAAGCGCTTAGTGTCTGTGCAATAATTGTAAATCATGTAGTTCTTCTGCACCCACTTCAACCTCTGATGGCCTGTAGCGTCCAATTCCTGTGAAAGCCATGAACCACTGCCACTGGTGGGTGTAGAAGAAGTTTTAGCGCAAGAAGATGCTCCAGAAGACCATATGCAAGCCTCAGCATTGAAGTTTCTGTAGGAAGCTGTGAACGGAGCTTGTGTCCAATCTGTCTTCACAAGTCCACCTCTTGTTGCCCAGTCATCAGCATTCCACAAACTAGAATATATCCTCATTGGCTGATTCTTTGGGAAGGGAACCCCAATAGCCTCCGAGTTCTTGAACTCTCTAATGGGAGTGCCATCAACTGAGAATCTGAATTGAAGAGAGTATGAGAAACTATGTTAAGGATCATAGGATAGAATAGAGAAAAAAGGAAACAGAGTGGAAAAATTTGTAGATAAGGACTTACATAATCCTCTGGGGGTTCCACATGATGGAGTAAGTGTGGAAATCAGCAGTTGGGTCAAACCATAGATAGAATTGTTGTTCCCTGTCCCCCTTGCCTTGGCTGAAAACGTTTGTGTGAAGGATGTATGGATCACCACTCAGATTTCCAAGAAATTCATAGTCTATTTCATCCCAAGTTGATCCTTTTGAAGATAACTGCAAATGCAAATGCAAACAAAAGGCATGTTTTCTATTATTAACTTTGAATGACAGTGTTTATAATAAAGGGATAAAAAAAAGTAAACCCCATTAATGGGTTATTAGTATTTTTATTATTCTACAATAATATAATAGTAATAAAGTTAAAGGAAGAACTTACATAATAGGCAGTGACGGTGCCAGCAGAGTTTCCAGGGACAAGCTTGAGCTGCATGTCAATCTTCCCAAAGAGATACTCATTCTTTGATTGAAAACCTGAGCCAGATGCTTTGTCCAATGAAAGAGTGAGTAACTCTCCATGGTTTAGTATCTTGGAGCGGCCATCTCCCCATGTGATGTCAAAGTCTTTGTTTAAGTCCCCAGCAAAGGCAACCATCACTAGAAGGGGAAGTAGAAGCATGTAAGAGACAGTTGAAGCCATCTCCAGAAAGCTGTATTAGTAGTGTGACCAGTGAGTGAAATATCTTTAGCAATTGGTAGTGATTAGTGAATGGATAATGTCATGTGTAGGAAGCAGGGTTGATGATGGTATTTATAATATATAGTAACATTTCCATAAGTCGGTTGGTAAGGAGAGGATAATTGTGAGGTGAGGAAGGGCATGCGAAATTGGCAAGCTAAGCTGGACACAGTTGCCTAGTTTTTGTCAATAAGACAGTGTCCAGATGCTACTCGCTATTATCTTGTTAGAAAGGACGCGGTTGCTCTCTCTTTTTCAAAGACATGCTTAAGATTCAGGATGTCTTTTCATAACTTTTAAAATTATGAGGTGGCTCAATTTCGATTTCGATTAAATTTTTATATATTTGAATTGTTTTCAAAATCAATTATGGTACAAAATATATGATAGAGCTGAAATAAATAAAAATAATTTTTATTTTTTTTATCAAAATTAATCAATTATGTAAAATTAATTTATTGTACAGTGCACGGTGCAATTGTTTGTTTGAGTTTGAGTTTGAGTTTGAGAACCTACCAGCACAAATTCTATCTACTTTGGTAGACACCAGCAAGTGACAACCAAGCCACACACTTTTCCAGCTAAAACTTTAATATAACAACCATCACGTACGCAATCTAATGTTTCATCCTTACCTCAAAAAATATCTAATGCAGATCTTGTCTTTGTTTAGTTGACATATATCAGTAACATGTTTTTTTTAATTGTTAAATAAAATCTGTATTTTTTAAATAAAAAAATGAAACTCGCATCTTTTTATAAATTCTAAGTTTACTTTTTTTATAAAGACCAATATTAATTGATAATTATTAATTTCTTTCAGCGGAAAGGATTCATACCACAAATTCCCCATTCCTTTCTTCTGCCGTACAGTTTATTCAATAAAAATATACTCAACAAAAATTCACATTTCTTAATACCACTTTTTTTTATTTATTATTTTGCCTTGCAATTGATTAGAAAAAAAAAATATCCCCAGAGTTTTTAGTTTAGCTTTTTTTCACTTTCTGTTTCAAAATAGTAATAGATTTTATGCCAGAAGTGGTTTATCACCTAGAAATTAGATAATTTTATTTTTATTTCTTATAATTTTTATTTAACGTCTAATTTATTAAAATACATATTTTTAGTTCTTATTGAGATAAATTACATAAACTAATAACGTGATAAAGAAATCATTCAAAGCTGATATAAATTGATTATATGACATAATTGATTAGTAGAATAAATTAATTTCAACAACTAAAAATATGTATTCTAGTGAAATTATGGATCAAATTATTTTTTAGTTACAAATTTTATTTTTATTTTTGTCTATCATATTAATTACTCATTTTATCTCACACTTTTCTCATCCTAATTTTATATTTTCAAATAAAATTATATTAATTATTTATATAAATTTAAATTAAACCTTTGTTTAGTATGTGACTGCTTTAGAAAATCGCATGAAAATGTCCTGATAGCGATGTCCCCTCAATGTAATTAACTTTTGGATTTTGCTAGTTCTAAAGGTATTAGTTAATGAATTATATGAGGAGTATATTTTTACGGATTTTAATAAAAATATTTTTATTATTACATCCTTAATTGGTGTTCTTGAGGCACTGATAAAACATTATCTCACTCATTTTTTATAGTACATGCAAAAAACATTAGGCTTCAACTATTTTTGCTCAAAAAATAAAAATAAAAATAGGTAGTTTGTAAAACGGTTAAGAAATTTTAGTTTAGGCCCATTTACAAGTACAAAAATCATGAAAAAATTTGACATCCAAATAACAGAACCGTTATTTTACATGCGATATATTTTACATCGTAAAAGAGCACAAACTGTGAACAGGAATTAAAAAAAAATAAAATAAAAGAATGGTAAATGAAATTATAATGTAACACTTGTGCTAGTGGAAGATGAAGTCCTCTACGAATGTGTGCATTCGAGTGGAAGGCCTTGAGCAAATCTGTTTTTGTCGGAGCAATAATTGTAAATCATGTAATTCTTCTGCACCCAGCTCAGCCTTTGCTGAGCAGTGGAATCCAGCTCTTGTGATAGCCATGCATTAGAGGATGGTGAATTTGATTTGCATGTGGATTTTCCTCTGTTCCAAACACAAGCGTTAGCGTTGAAGTTTCTGTAGGATGCAGTGAAAGGAGCTTTGGACCAATCGGTTTTGATGCGTCCACCCCTTGTGGCCCAATCATCAGCGTTCCATAGGCTTGAGTATATCCTCATCGGTTGCCTCTTCGGAAAAGGAACTCCAATTGATTCTAAATTCTTGAATTCTCTTATAGGGGTGCCATCCACAGAAAAACTGCAACGCACAATTATAATAATAAAAATTATCAACTAATGTGCTACAAAGAAACATGTGATGATGATCTATTTATTCAGCAGTAATTTGCAATTATATATATGGATTGGGTGCTTAGTGCTTACACAATGCGTTGGGGATTCCAAAGAATTGAATAAGTGTGGAAATCTGCAGTTGGGTCAAACCAGAGATAGAATTGCTGCTCTCTGTTGCCCTTGCCCTGGCTGAACACATTAGTATGCAGAATGTAAGGGTCACCACTGAGATTCCCCAAGAACTCGAAGTCAATCTCATCCCATGTTGATCCCTTTGAAGATAGCTATTAAAAGAGAAAAAGAAAACAATTATATTATATTATATTATATTATATATCTCTGTCATTGTCAACCACAGAATTAATCATGCAATCTCCATAATTAATATAACTTACATAATAAGCGGTGACAGTGCCAGCAGAGTTTCCAGGAACGAGCTTGAGCTGCATGTCAATCTTGCCAAATAAGTATTCGTTCTTGGATTGGAAGCCAGAGCCAGAGGCCTTGTCAAGGGAGAGAGTGAGAAGATTGGCGTTGTTGAGTATTTTTGCACGACCATCTCCCCACGTAATCTGAAAGTCTTGGTTGAAGTTACCGGCAGCACAAACCACAATGAAAAGGCTCACAAGCAGAGGCACAAGTGATGATAGGCTTGGAGAGAAGGAAGAAGCCATATATGTTATTTGTATATATGAAATGATGCTAAGGTTTGATGGTATTGGTTGTGGTGTGATGTATATATATATATATATATGGTGAGAGGGTGAGAGAGAGAGAGAGAGCGTGTGTGATTAATTTGCATGAAGCTGTGGATAGTTGGTATGGTACTGTAAGAAGAAAGCTGTCAAAAACTATGATATGGTACAAATTAATGGCAACTTTGTCGTATTTAATTGATCCCCAAGGTAATATTGGCTGTTGATGCACGCACGCGGTTTTTAAGAACTGAGGCTGCATATGCAGTCACTATCCTGATCCTCAGGTAAGTTAGTATGATGAAAGATTTTAATGGATAGGGTCAATCACTTTTTAGTATAAAATCGATATTACAGCCCAGAAATTTCATTCTACACACCAGAATATTTAAAGAGAAAGCATATTCGAATATATGTGCAAGGAAACCATCCACGAGTTTCCGAGTGCGTGTGTCCCACGAGTTTCTTCTAGGGTCAAATTTGGAAAGCTCTATATATTTTATTCTAGTTGGTGTTCTCGGTCAAGCCATATTCGAATATGGTTGGGGCGTATATTGGAGAGCTCTCTATCCGCGTTTCTCATACAAGGTTGGTTAATCTTGTAAACATATCACTTTTTACCATTTTTTTCGATAATCCCACGAATTTTAAGTGAAAAGTGGACTCCACATGTTTTCTAGCAAATTTATTATTACTTTATTCTCAAACCAACAATAGAAATGAAACTTTCTTTTGCTTTTCTTTTCAATCCTCACTTTCTTTGCCTTTCTTTCCATGGAAACGAACAGGCCCTAAGCCAGGCACCGATTATTTATTTATTTATTTATTGAGTATCCACCTTATTCAATACTGGAATTAATTTCCTAGGTGCTCACTGCTAATCTCAGACCCACATATTGTCATTTTCTTGTGTGAATTTCCATGGATTCCTGTTACCAGTGTTATTAACTGCGGATTGGGGAAAATGACACAAAGTCTGCTATATTTATAATGGGTAGCATTGGCAGGCAAATATTTTATGTCACTTGACATGTATAATTTATATATCAATTATGTATGTATACATTTCTCAAACTTAAAAAAATCATAAAAAATTTAATACCTCCAATTTTTTATATCAAGAAAATATAAATATTCAAATACTAAGAAAAATAATAATAAACACTAAACACTAATTTGTACCCAAAAAAACACTAAACAGTAATTATTCAAATACTTTAATAATTTTAACCATATATATCAAATAATCTAAAGTAAATAAGTAATAAATGATAGGAAGTTGCTATATATATATACACCATTTTTTTAAAGTACAACCTCATTTTTTATTTTTATATTTTAATTATTCATTATACCCTTTTTACTTAAAAGAGATACACCCATTTAGCCCGCATGTGATAAACTGCCGAATAAGCTTCTGTTAAGATGAGCGAGCATTTTAGCTAGGGATGTTGTTAGGGGCACCCAGCACTATTGCTAGTACATCCAACATTTTTCCATTTTTCTAATTTTGCTCTTTATGGACAAAAATATTTGTAACGAATTAATTTAAAATTAATGGCCCAATCAATATTAATATATATTGGTTTTTTGATTTTTTTTAATTCTTAAAGTTTTTTTTAATTATTAATATGTTAAATTACTCATTTGTGCATTAAATTTTTTTTACTATTACAAAATTTAATATATATTAAATTTTGTAATAGTAAATATTTTTTATTTATAAAAAATATACAAATTAAATAATTCGTATGATCTATATCAAAATTAATTGTCACAAAATTTATTATTTAAATTTAAATGTGAATTAAATATACATTAAAAATTTTAGTGTTATGTATAACAATATTATTTATTTTATAACGTAATTAGCTCATTAGCTTGGTTGGTTAAAGCGTTGTGCTAATAATTTGAAAGTCACAAACTTCTATGGAAGAACTTCATCCGTAAAAGACAAAATTGGAAAAATGAGAAAATGCTGGGTGCACCTAACAACACCCTTTAGCTAGTCCCAACTTGCTTGGTTTATGAGTTAAACACACTATTCATAGGCCCAAGTCAATTTAACCTAAAAAATATTTGTTCAATAACTGGAACCACCAAATAGCTAGAGTTTTAAATAAGTCAAACAATTTAATTGCATGTAGTTTTAAATAAATCATATACTTGTATTTTAAATAAAACTATTTTTTAAAAACTAAATTATTTTTTATTTATTGTGTATTTTTAATTTTTTTAATTTAAATATAACTATAATTTAAACTATTAAATTATAGTAATAATTAAATTATTAATTTATATTTTTAAAAATAGAAAGTAAAAATATTTTATTAACTCTAATTTATATATATTGTGTGGAGGCTAGGTTTAAGGGTGTTTATTGGTAGGGTTTCATCAAATTCATTATTCCACTTGATCAACCAAAACAATTTTGGTTGAATTTGGTTAAATTTGTGTAATTTTCTATCAAATTCGAACTAAACTAAACCAACCTGATGAATAGCGAATTAGTTGGGGTTGAGTCAATGGATAAAAAAATAAAATTTTTAAGAAAAATATATTTTTTACCTTGTCATTTTCAAATGACATTTTGATATATAACTTTTGAATAGCTATATAGTATATGCATTTTTATTTTATTCTTTCAAATATTTATGCTATAAAGACAAAAATTCATATACAACTATGAAACACTAGATAGTTAAAAAAAAGAAAGAAAGAAAATAACACATTTTTTTATTTGTTCTAAGGTGTTTTAAATGCCTTTGGAGTTTAAATAAATACAAATTCTTACGAAAAGAGATGTTAACTTTCATACCAAAATAACTTACCATGTGATCAATTTAAAAGTTAAAACAATTAATGCTAACACAAAAAAAAGTTAATGCTAACTAATAAAATAACGCATTAAAAGAAATTAAACCAAAACTTTAATAAAAAAAGAAAGAAACTGATGCTAAGCGGTGAGATGACATAAAAATTGATGTTACCATAGCCAATTTAAACAATCCTAACTAATAATACATTAAAAATATGTTACATTATATTGTATTGGGTTGGGTTCATAGGTTCAACACCAAAATTCAGTACCAACGAATAATGTGTTTAATTGGAATGGGTTTACTTTGAGTCAAAACACTAAAATATCAAAGAGTTTGGGCTAGGATGGATTAGTTTGGGTTCATAGGTACCCATATTCCTGCACTAATTCTAGAATACTTTTTTACCTTCTGGATTGGTTACTCTAGAAGCAACAAAAAAAAAAGTACATTCTATAATATAATTTTACATTTCACATTGACTATTCCAGAAGGAAAAAAAAAGGTTTGCCGGAAGCAATAATCCTATATTCATGACTAGGTTTACATCTCTAAATTCGATCCATGACTGGCTTTGACCCAAATTGATGTTTTTTTTCCTGTCAAAGGTCAAGTTAGGCAGGTTCCTAACTCTATTCAAATTTACTTGTATACCTGGTCTCAAATATTGAATTCGTATTATCTTCATACATTCTCACATATATACTTCTGTTTGTTAGTTTGTTGCTCCTTTGACTATGAATATTAGCAGAGCTACAGCTTAAACAAATTAATTTTAGCAAATTTGAATTCTGTAAATTAAGTGTAAAAGATTCAAGATATATTAGTGAGGCTTCTTTCCGTTTCTTGTAATACAATCATGATGTAAATTAAGTGTAAAAGTTTCAAGATATACTAACTTGCAAGTATCAAAGAATAAAAGAATGAACATCCATACAAATGAAAACCAATTCAATCATGATGCTTGGCACTCTGGGGGAAGGCCTTGTGGAAATCTATTGGTGTCAGTGCAGTAATTGTAAATCATGTAATTCTTCTGCACCCAACTCAGTCTGTCTTGGCTTGTTGAATCCAACTGTTGGTTGAACCAGGCATTGGAGGAGGCAGAGTTGGAAGTGCAAGATGATGCTCCAGAATGGACACAGGCATTGGCATTGAAGTTCCTATATGATGCTGTGAATGGAGCTTGGCTCCAATCAGTCTTCACAATGCCACCTCTTGTTGCCCAGTCATCAGCATTCCATAGGCTTGAGTATATCCTCATTGGCTGCTCCTTTGGGAATGAAACTCTTTTCGATTCCATGTTCTTGAATTCTCTTATTGGGGTCCCATCCACTGAGAAGCTGAAACATACATATGAACCACCATGGATTGATTAATACAATTCATGCTGTGAAATATCAAAGTTTAGTAGCATTGACATTAATTGAGGCATGTATAAACATGATACATTAATCTTGAGTACAATACAATTGTATACTGTTACTATACTTACCTAATAGGCAGTGACAGTGCCTGCAGAATTTCCGGGTACAAGCTTGAGTTGCATATCAATCTTGCCAAAGAGATACTCGTTCTTGGACTGAAACCCTGATCCGGAGGCTTTGTCAAGGGAAAGAGTAAGAAGATCGCCGTTGTTGAGTATCTTGGCACGACCATCTCCCCATGTTATGTCAAAATCCTGGTAGAAGTTGCCATGGAAGAGGCCAACAATACCAATGCATAAAGGACGGTTTTTGTTGAACATGTGGAATGAAGAGATGCCATGATTGTTTTGAATGAAATGAAATGTAGACAGAGGAAGGAAAAGATGTAATAGCTTGCTAGAAGTAATGAAATGTGAGAGAGAAGGAAAGAAAGGGATGATTGTGGCGGATAGGTAGGATTGGTATTTATACAAGTATGGAAGCTGCTATCACTATTATCAGCTTTGCGCGTAGGACAATTGTTAGTGTGTCAGTAAGAGTTGGAACAGACATTAAAATATTAGCAATTGGCTGTCATGTAGTCATGCCAAGTGGTTTGGACGCGCTTTTGGTTTTTTAATGGCCCAAGAAATTACAAAGTTGGTTCGGAATGGGCATGCTTCTGGTTCTCTAAATATTCATAAGAAGCAATTTCCAAATACGCGTGCATATAACGTTCTCTCAAGAAAAATACAAAAGTAACGTTTGCGTGAATCCAATTATAGAAGAGAAGAAGTAGACCGTGACTCCGTGAGCTGGTCTAATCCATGGCACATAAATGCTCAGATGCTAAAAGCGTTGACCACATAATTTTATACAGATTATGCAAATATTAATTAATCGCCTAAATCTTCCACTTTCATACGGAATATGTCCTTGTCCTTCAATAGGACAGTTGGAGAAACATATTGCTTCACTTGTTACTTTAAAAGCTAAGATTGTGATTTTTATATTTAAGAGAATTTGTTTTGTCAATAAAAAAAACAGATCCTAAGTTTCTTTCTTGTAGTTTGCCTTGATCTTACTTAATAAATCTTTTGTTATTATATAGTGAATATTTAATCATAACTAATTATGTAATTATATTTTATAACAAAATCTGAAATCATATTCAATCTAAAATCATGTTATCGTGAATTTTAATTTTATTTTTAATTTGTTCAGTTTTTGAATTATTTAATTTTTATTATTTAGATTTTTCTTTTTTTTAACTTTTATCATATTAAATCAGTTTAATGTGATAAAAATATTCGTAAAGCACAACTGTTATAACTAAAGTCTTTAAGGAAAATAGGAAAGAAAGAAAGAATGAACCATTTGAATTGAACACTGTATAACAAGACTTTTACAACTAATCAAAGAATTTATCATTATGGAAATTACAAAAGATAAGAAAAAGGAAACTCAAAAAGAGAGCTGAAAATTGGAGTCTGGATCAATCCACACAGGGAAATTAAAATATTTTTAGGCAGTGTTACATTCTGGAGGAAGGCCCTGTGGAAATCTTTGAGTGTCAGAGCAGTAATTGTAGATCATGTAATTCTTCTGCAGCCACTTGAGCCTCTCCTGATTAGTTGAATCCAACTCTTCTGAGAGCCAAGCATTGTTGGAAGAGGAAGGGTTGTTTGAGCCGCAAGATGATGTTCCAGAGGACACAGTGCAGGCATTGGCATTGAAGTTTCTGTATGAAGCTGTGAAAGGAGCTTGAGTCCAATCTGTCTTAACAAGGCCTCCCCTTGTGGCCCAATCATCTGCATTCCACAGACTTGAGTATATCCTCATTGCCTGGTTCTTGGGGAATGGAACACCCTTTGACTCCATGTTCTTGAACTCCCTAATTGGACTTCCATCCACCGAGAAGCTGAAACAAAATTAACAAACAAATTTATTTAGTTGCTTCCAGCACAAGTTATAAGAAAAAAAATGCACATTGAATTAATTTTATAATTATTTATATATATCGAGGATTGCATACTAAGTTAGAAACCTACACAATACGTTGGGGGTTCCAGAGGATGGAATAGGTGTGAAAATCTGCAGTTGGGTCAAACCAGAGGTAGAATTGTTGCTCCCTATTGCCCTTGCCTTGGCTGAACACGTTGGTGTGAAGGATGTATGGCTCACCGCTCAAATTACCCAAGAATTCAAAGTCAATCTCATCCCATGTTGCTCCTTTTGAAGATAACTGAAATTCAGCACCACGAATATTTCACATCACTCTATTAGTATTATATATGTTAACCTATTACCGAAGTTTATGAACAATATGTATGACTAGATGCAAATATAGTAGTAGGGTAGAATATGATTATACGTAGTAGGCTGTGACGGTGCCAGCAGAGTTGCCTGGAACTAGTTTGAGTTGCATATCAATTTTACCAAAAAGGTATTCGTTCTTGGATTGGAAACCCGAGCCAGAGGCTTTGTCAAGAGACAGAGTGAGAAGCTCGCCATTGTTGAGTATCTTAGCACGCCCATCTCCCCAAGTGATATCAAAATCTTGGTAAAAATTGCCCGCAGAGGCAATCACAAAATACCCAATTACCGTGCATATTAACAATGCAACTCTTGAAAAAGCCATTCAGAAGGTGTTTCAAAATTCAGATAAAATTAAGCAATATGTAAGAATGAATGAAATGGTATTTGATTATGAGAATGTTGGGTGCTAAAAGTGTGTTATTGCAAAGAATGGCAGGCTTGAATGGTATTTATAGGTGAAATAGAAAGTAGATAGCCAGAAAAGAGGAAAGTTAGAAGAAGGTACGTGGAATGTTGATTTAGTTGTTTACAGCTGGTGAAGAATGAGGAACGAGTAAAGTAGTAGTTGTTATAGATGAACGCCCACACGAATCATTGCACGCGTTTCTCCATGAAATGCATATAAGAATTAAGAAGCACCGCCATATATACACTGTTGTCGTCGTTGGAGTAGGTCTCTGATGTCGTATCTAGAAGACTAAAACTATAGTATGTTATTGCTACCTTTTTTTCATTGTGGTCAGCATTAGTGCCTTTTTTCAACAAGTCGTGAAATCCTCTTTCTTCGACACAAACATTTGATTTGCACGCTTAAGATTATATAAACAATCATGAGCTGTTCCCTTACTAAATCTAATTTTATTCTGTACCTATCCAGTAGTGTTTTAGTTGACAAACATCAGCAACATTTTTTTAAATTTTTTTTTATTACCAAATCAAATTTGTGTATTTTTTAAACAAAAACTGAAAGTCATATATTTTTAATAATTTTTTCATCAAGTTTATGGACTTGTTGAGCTATTTTAATTTCCTACTTCTAAATCATATTATAATTTTTTTTCAATCCTCACACTAGCTATAAGAATACTAGAGTAGTTAATTATAATTGTAGCTATCTATTCTTAGATAAATCTTCAATTGACATTGTATATGAAACCGATTTACAATTATCAAGAAAGAAAGTTATCTGATAAGTTCTTGTTGACAATATGAATTAATTTATAAAACTGAAAAAAAAGTTAAACACAAGCTGTAAATCAAAATAAATTTGGTACTATACATACACTTTTCTAAAACATACTTATTGAACCATAAAAATTTAATTAGAAGAAAAAAAATTAGTAGTGTATTTTATTAATAATTTCAAATACACTACTAGAAAAATGTTGTCCAGAGACAGACGAAATTGATCGTTATATCGGAAAAAATCAGCCACTACTTAAATCAGAAACAGAAATAGTGACAGAAAAGATGTGCACCAAAAATCCAACTCTCTAAGTCGTTAGCAACCGAAATGATCCTCGGTCGCTGTGTTGCTAAACCGCTATAACTTAATTAGTCTTTTACCTTACAATCAATTAAAAAATGTTGTCCCTGAGATCGTGGTTTAGGGTTCATAATTTTTTTTCTTTTAAATATTATGTTTGATTTTATTTTCTTCCATTAAAATTTTATCAAAAGATGAAATAATAAGATAAAGTGAATACAAAAATTAAATCAGAAATATTTTCTCAAACAAAACAATTTTGTTTTATTTATTTATTTTAGTTTCAAAATAATAATTAATTTTATGCTAGAAAATAGTTTTTATCTCCAAAATTAGCTCAGTTTAATTTTATTTATTATAGTTTTTATTATAAAATTCATGTTAATTAGTTCTCATTCTTAGGGTATGTTTTGATTTGTTAAACTTATAGTATTGGATAGGAAAAGAAAAAAATAACGCAAGATAAAAATATAAGTTACATGAATATTTATTAAAATCTAGTATTTTTTTAAATGATTTTGTTGGTTAGTTTTTATTTTTTTATTAAAAAGGTAAAGATAGATAAAAAAATATGTGTTTTTAATATTTTGTATGTGAGAAAAAAATTCTTTCATGATTTTTTTAATAACAAAAATTAGAGATTTTATCATATATTCATAAACTGAACTGAATTTGTGTTGTCTCTTGTTCTATTTTTAAAAAAAATCAAATATGAAACAAAAATATTTATTATATTTAGTAATATAATTTTTAACAAATCAAACTTACTATTAATTAATTATGTCAAGTGGTGACTTGACAATTGAATCATTTAAACGAGACAATACTTAATTACATCATTAAATAAAGTATTTTTTATATATTGAAACCACAGTTGTTTTCTACGAGAGAAAAGCATGCATTTTAATGAAATAAACTAATGATAATAACTAAAGCTACGCTTCCCGATCTGGTCACTTTTTTTTTTATTTTTTTTAAATTCACATCTTAGGGACACTACTAACAGTACGTGCATCATCATTTATCTATGGTTCAATAAATATTTCTTTTTTGAAAGATTTCAATAAATATTTACATAATACATATTTAAATTATATAATTTATATAAAAAGAATTAATAATAATTGATTTTGATTATGTGTAACTCCTCTGCATCCAATCAAGTGATGAATTAATATGTTAAAATTAAGAATAATTTTGAATCACAATTTATTTCTTTTCCATAAGAAAAACCCTCCACTGAAACCGACAAGTGAATTCAAAATTCTGACGCAGATAGTCAGCATGTGCAGACAAATGGAAACTAGTCACCAGTGCCAGAAAGGAAGGCATATTGTTTTTAATGGGAAACATGGGCAAGAGGAGGAAATGCACTTGCTTAATTCCAAATTAATTAATGTGGGGTTGCTTTGATACTTGCACATTAAAAGAGCTGGATACAGATCGCTTCGGTTAATTAAATCACTTTCTCTAAAATGGTTTAATTTTTTCAAAACCGCTCCACTCGATTTTAGATCGGTTCGCTTTAGTTATTTTTTCACACCCCTAGGTCACTAGGTGTGATTATATATGTTCTTAATTTTGATCAAGTATAAAAAAAAATAATTTTAATACTCTTTCTTTTTCTTTTTTAAATGTTAGAGTTAAAAAAAAACTATCTATCTATAATTTTCAAAATTGAAGATAAAATAATTACTTTTTTGGTCAACTATACTCTTACTTTCAATTTCCATCTATATAGAAAAATTTAAACAATATCATAGGACTGTTTTTTGGCCAGCTATATCATAAGACTTAGGTCTAAGCTTTAACAATACATAACAAGATTCATTAACACTGACAAGTTTACATCAAGAATAAAAAATCAATTTAGTTCTTGTATTTTACTGTTATTTTAGTCCCCTGAAACTAAAAAAAAAAATACGGGTAAAATAGGAAACAAATATTTACTTTTAAATTAAAAGAGTGATATAATATTTATAAAAAAAATATTAAGTCATGATATTTGCTATATTTTAATTTTTGAAATTATTAAGTAAAAAAATGGTTATCTATAACAATCAATAAAAATAATATCATATACTGGTTTCCATTTTTTAAACTTATTTTACTCCTTTTAACTGTCATAAAGATAATTTAAGTGCACATTTCCTCACATTTTCTATTTAACCTCCGCTCTTTCTTCCTCTTTTTATTTTGTTTCTATTTTAAAAAACAGAAAGGAACCTTCCCCTAGTTTTAAAAAAAATTGAATTACCTTCTATTTTCTTTTAAAATTAAACCCTCAAACATAATTTTAATTGCTTAAAATTAGTTTCATTTTATTTTAGTCTGGATCCAATTCCGGACCCTAGTCAAAGTACATGAACTCGGCCCAAATTCGACCCACAAAGAAGGCACAGCAGACGCGCGAAAATCTAAAACTCTGCAAATATGTGGTGATTTAACTTTGCTACAATTACGAAATAATTTGTACGAAACAGAGAAAAATCAAACGTGACTCTATTTTATCGGATAATTATTAGTTAAAAAATTTATATAAAAAATAAGTTTAACATTTGACGGAAATCACGTTGAATCGTTGGTATAAGATTTCGTGAAATTTTGTTTAGATTCAGAAAATTTCCTGGCATGGTGATTACTGATTACTCTGTGGCAGACAAAAGTGTTTTACTTGAACAGCTTTGGAGTAATTTTGCAGAAAGGAAATCTCCACCTCCACTCTCAACACACCTCTAAAACGATTTTCCCTCACATTTACGTTGAATTATTGCATGCATGTTTCTTTCTCCGTCTCTCCAGGTTTGCCAAAGAATCTTGAACTTTCAATACGTTTTATTGTCAGACTCATTCTGAATATCAATTACCTGATGATAAAGGCTATAAATCTAAGAAGGTTCCTCGCAGTGGAAATTAGCAAGTACTGAGAGGAATCCACACTCCCCCTTTCCCCACTCCTCTCCAACGCCTTCATTTTCCTTATCACTTACCACATTTGAATTGATCTATTCAATGGATCGTAGATGAGTAAAATACTAAAATTTGTGGTATTACAAAAGATGCGTGGAAAGCAATAATAGGAATCTTATTATTTATATAATTTTAAACTCCAGGAGGATTTTTTATTATAATTTTTAATAAATTTCAACCAATAAAAAATATGTATTTATAAGAAGTGTGTTATGTCCTCCAAAAAGAAAAATTACTCCAAAAAGTAAGACTTCCACCTTCTCCTATGACAAGTTTTCATGAACTGATAAAAAAATATTTTTAAAAAACATTATTTTTTATAAATGTTATTTTTTAAAATTAGTTTCTCAAATCTATGATTTTCAAGAAATCAAAACTTTCTCTCGTGCCCAAACGTCCCATGAGGAATGCTCTTAAATAAACATGTAAAATTAACACACTTATTATTATATATAATTTTTTTGGATGGAATTTTTTTATTAATTACTTATAAAAGAAGAAAATATGAAAATAAACTAAATTAAGTTTTTTCCTATTAGTTGAAATCAACTTATGTATAAATTAAATGAGATAATTTCAATAAAAATTAAAGGGGATAAATTAAGTTAACTTTATAAAATAATTTATTTTGGCTTAATATTTTTTTTATCTAAACGAAGTATTAAAGTTTGTGATTGGATGATAATATAAAGAATTTTAAGTTATTAATATTTAATTATTATTTGATGAGTTTTACATACATATTTCATAATGAAAATTATGTTAAAAAATATGATTTTTTTTACATAGTATCTTAGCGAATAGTAACCGATAGTTAAACCGCTTCGCTATTGTCTAGAAAAATCCTTTTCAGATTTCAGATTTCAGATTTATCCTCTCTGCTCTTAAGGATTTTTTTTATTTTTTTTTATATCCTTGGTTATCTCATATTTTAGTTGCATAATGTAAATAGGTTATAACCAAGGGTGAACGCTTCTTTTGGTTTCTGTCTTGTAAATGGGTTTTTGGTACTCCTTCTACCAATGATCAATGTACATGTTCATCTTCGCAAAAAGAAAGAAAGCAGGAAACTGTCCTACTCAAATTATATGAAAGTATATATAACACGTTTTGTTATAAAGAAAAACACATTTTTACTGTAGTAGTGTAGTTTATTGAAAGAAAAAAAAAAGAGGGTAGTGAATTAATATAATTAATAATAACCAATGAAAAAAAGTAGTGAATTAATATAATTAATAATAACAATCAAAAGTAGTGGTACAACACATATCTCTTTCTGTAAATAATTACGAACACGTGAAAGTTTGAGTGAGGTTGATGACTTTAACTTGTAACCATGAGTCTTAATTTCTCTCTATACACGTGTAATTGTGATGTTGTGATGTGATTTGCAGCATACACAGGGCCAGAATTTCTAGAATTTACATACATGCATGTGAAGGAATGAAACTAATCCCTCCTTGCCGCTGACCAGGCAAGCCAAAAAGGTCCCGTGGAAGATACCAGAAACTAGACTTATAAATCCTCAACTTGTAGCACTTTGGATAAATCCCACGAATCAACAATAATACCACACGCTTGCAAGAGCCGAACCCAGGTTTGGTTTGGTGGAACAAAACAAACCTAGGAAGTCATAGCCCTTGCGCCGAATGTGTGTAAAATAACAGAAGCACCACGTAATGGACCACTATAAAGTATAAACTACTATGACAAATATGCTATTGAATCATATTGCTGTCCAGCTGTTGAGTTCCCACATCATCCCACCCATCAACTTTTTATTATTATTCAAACACATCCCCAAGCCTCCACAAACCCCATAGACTACTATAAATTCGAGGAGGTGAAAAATTTTCCTTCTCATCAATTAATTGTGCACGAAATACCAATTCTGTCTCACATAGTTCTATAACACCACAAACTGTCCAATTCCAATGGTTGTTTTCTCTTGTGTTAAAACAATGGTTGTGCTTGTCCTTGCGTTTCTAATCTCTGTGCCTTCTATGGTTGCTTCTGCTGTCAGCTTGTACCAAGATGTTGATGTCACGTGGGGAGATGGCAGAGGTAAGATTCTGAACAATGGTCAGCTTCTTACTCTGTCTCTCGACAGAGCCTCTGGCTCTGGCTTTCAGTCCAAGAATCAGTATCTATATGGCAAAATTGACATGCAAATCAAACTTGTCCCTGGAAATTCCGCTGGCACGGTCACCGCTTTTTACGTGAGTCCCCTTAATCAATCCTAATTCATCTGATTCAATAACTATCCAAAATAGTGCCAATAACTTGCTTAGCACACCACAACACACACACACGCATACATATTCATATTGCATATTCATGTTGCTTAATTAATTCTGACTATTTTTAATGTATAATTTGTGCATGACGCAGTTACGTTCAGAAGGGTCATCTTGGGATGAGATAGACTTTGAGTTCCTGGGAAATCTGAGTGGTGATCCTTACATAGTTCATACTAATGTGTACACACAAGGCAAGGGTAATAGGGAGCAACAATTCTATCTTTGGTTTGACCCAACTGCAGATTTTCACACCTATTCCTTTCTCTGGAATCCTGCACATGTTGTGTAAGTTTATAAAATCTAAAGCATATAATGATATAAATATAACCTTGAATTGGAAATTAGAATATTCAATATTCAATACTCAATGCATGGAATCTTTTACTTTACCAGATTCTATGTTGATGGAAGACCAATTAGGGAGTTCAAGAACTTGGAGGGTGCGGGTATTGAATACCCAAAGAAACAGCCTATGAGGTTATATTCAAGTCTATGGAACGCTGATGACTGGGCAACAAGAGGAGGGCTTGTGAAGACAGATTGGAGTGAAGCACCATTCACTGCTTCTTTCAGGAACTTCAGAGCCAATGGTTGCGTTTGGTCCAATGGGGTTTCTTCATGCAACTCCAGCACCTCTTCTGAAAAAGCTTGGCTATATTCTCAACAGCTTGATTCCACAAACCAGAAGAAGCTAAAATGGGTGCAGAAGAATTACATGATTTACGATTATTGCACAGACCTCAAACGATTCCCTCAGGGTCTTCCTCTGGAATGCACGGTTCGCACCAAGTCATAAGAAAAATATATGCAAACTGCTTTTGTATTTGTATATGTCAATATGTTTGTGCATTCCATTTTCCCATTATACTGCATCGCTTGTCAATGTCATTCTTTCTGCAATTATTTTGGATTCAGAGGGCGTCGTAATGTAATAATTAAATGTTTATTAAAGTAAAATAAATAAAAATGGGATACTATTTCTGAGCAATAAAGTAAGACTTGCAACTTGTGACAAATTTCTCAAACTAGGTTACTTTTAGAAACTAATTCTCAAAAGGGGGCTGTTTTGAAATTTTTTCCAGGGGGGTCTGTTTTTGAAGGGGACTCGCCAGTGGGGTTGGCGAGTTGGACACGTGGCAGCGCCTGGTGGACTCGCCAGTGGGGTTGGCGAGTTGCTGTCCACGTGGCGGGTCCCGCCACTCGTACTGACGAAATGCTTTTTACGGAAAAAAAATTTTTTAACTTCAAACGCGTATAACTTTTGATAGGAATGTCCGTTTGAGGCCCATAATATGTCAAAATGCTCGAAATTGAATGAAGAATCCCTTGGCAGATTCTCGAAGGGGATTTGGTCAATTCATTTTCCCAAAAAATGGATTTAATATTCAACCACCCATTTTTTTAATCTTAAATCCTATTTTTGAGTTACTTAGAGGTCAATCTTTGGGAAAATGAGTTGACC
>NC_038249.2:20046116-20058869 GCF_000004515.6 Glycine max
TTTCCGTAAAAAGCATTTCGTCAGTACGTGTGGCGGGTCCCGCCACGTGGACAGCAACTCGCCAACCCCACTGGCGAGTCCACCAGGCGCTGCCACGTGTCCAACTCGCCAACCCCACTGGCGAGTCCCCTTCAAAAACAGACCCCCCCTGGAAAAAGTTTCAAAACAGCCCCCTTTTGAGAATTAGTTTCTAAAAGTAACCTAGTTTGAGAAATTTGCCGCAACTTGTTGGGGACATTCGAGCAATGGGAATTTAAACTGCGGTTCGCATCATTACAAGGACTAACCTTCCTGCTGGATTTAAACCTATATAGACCCACCTCCTTTGGTTCTGGATTGTTAGTTGATACTATAAAAAGGTAGTGAATCATGGTGTTGTTCATGCATGTCACTCTAGAGTCTAGGCATGAATTATAAAATTAAGTTTCTTTTTCTTTTCTTAAACACCTGATTTCTCTTTCAAAGTTTAATTTGATTCGAAAATTTCTTTAAGAGACAGACTACTTTTAATAAGTATCTTAAATAAAATAATAAATACACACTTAAATAAGTTAATAAACAAACATTAATTGATAAACAATTAATGAATTTAATCTTTTAAATAAACTATTTTTAAAAAAACATTATAATAAAAATGTAATATAATAGTTGTAATATAATAATAGTCGATTTCTTAGTTTTATTTTTATTCAAATATTTCTTTTTAAAAAATAATCATAATAAGTAGAGATAACGTACTTACATTTTTAAGTCACGAAGCGGAGATTTATATCCCTCTCGTGAGACAATTACTATATTTCAGTGTTAGGGACACGTAATAGAAAATTCTACAACTGAGTTAAATGCAAGTGTACATTAACCTGCTCCATGTACCTAATAGAAAAACTATAGGATAAAACACAAGTGGTTAGTACGTAATTTAGTTATTTAGGTCTTTTAAACATATGATAGTGATTCAATTTTTGACTATGCAAATAAGAGAATTATGTTTTGCTTGGTACTTTTTTTTTTCTCAGGAGATTAGTAAAGATAATGAAATTTTTTAACCATAAGAGACTTTTAAACATACTTTTTTTGCTTGTTTTTTATAATAAAAAATGTAAAGATAATGAAAATTCTAACCACCATAATACAAGTGCACGTTAAGAAACAGATTCCCAATTCCATCTCTCGAATAAATGTTCTTTGAAAAAGTAATAAAAATTGTACACAATACGCAAATGAAATGTGAAATTAAAGTTATTGGATAAATTTTTTTTTATAGAGGCTTGAAATTAAAAGGGTAAAATAAGACATTTTTTATTCCCTCAATTACCCTATACTCACATGTCCCTTGTCTCCCCTTTAAACTTAAATTAAAAAGATCAAAATCACATATAAGATAAAGTATAAAGATGAAAATTAAATATAATTAAGTTAAAACAATAATATGAACTACAATACTGATATATAGCTGACTGAACAAGGAAATACAAATATAAAACATGCATACTCCTCTAATCCTATTTCTGTTATTTTCCCTATTACATACATCTATTATCATATTTAAAATTCAAGTTTACTTTATAAAAAATAAATTCTAGATGGGTCTTAATGAACTATTTTAACATAGAACTATTAAATTAATGATTATAGTTAATTTTTAGTTAAAGTAAATCATTAATTCAAATAATTTGCCAATGTTCAGATAAAGTGGAGTGTAGTAGAATCAGATTTAGAATTTGTCGTTATTTATAAAATCTCAGTCAAATATAATTTAAACTTTCAGATAAATCATTCCACCATTAACCCATATTAAAGACTAAATTAATTAATTTACATGAAACTATTTGAAATTGAAATTGATTATTACTTAATAATCGACTATTTGTTGTAAAATAAAATTTAAGTAAACTTAAAAAGATTGGAATACATGATTATGATAATTTCATTCTTGCAATCGGGCAGTTCATGTTATGATGAGCCGAGCCTAACTGGATTGGGACTAAGTTTTCTTTGAAGAAAATAGATAAATATTTGTTTTTGTTTTTAAGGTCTAATTAATTTATAAATGTGTTTTAAAAGATAAAAATATAAAATTTAGTTCATGAAAATATAAAAAATGTGATAAATACATTCGACCGTTAACTTTCATTTGTCATCGTTAATGAAATAATCTAAGTGGCACAGAGAGATGAATTTGTTACTGAAATGATTGTCATCGTGGTAATGCTGACTAGATTAGACAAAAATATCAATAAAATATCATTTTCAGACGTAAATGTAATCAATTTTTTGTTAGACGAAAATGTCAATATTTTTTATTGGAGGAAAGTCTTAGTAATTTTTTTGGACCTAAATGTCAGTACATTTCATTGGACCAAAATGTGATTAAGTTATCATTATTGGACGAAAATGTTAGTAATTTTTTATTGGACCTAAATATTAGTATATTTCTATTGGACTAATTTGTTAGCTCCAAAATTTTGTTTCATTTAAGGATAAAATATAATTTTAGGATAAATTTTCATCATTTTTTATCATTATAAGCATACCGTTACAATAATTACTTAAAAATATATTAACAAACATAATTTAAAACAAACATATAATAACGATAATATTGATTATCAACCATAATTTGTTTGTCACAATATAAATGATAAAAAATAAACATTATATCAGTTTACCAAAATAAACATTGTAACAGTATACCATTCATTATAAATTTTTTTTTCAAATTATAATAATTAGTCACAATCTACTATAAATAAAAGATAAATATATCTTATATTTCACTTCTTCAAATCTTGACTATTTTATTAGCGGTTACGGACGAAAGTTAACGGTGGGATATATATGTTGCACTTTTTACACTTTTGAGGACTAAATTTTGTATTTTTATCTTTTGGGGACACATTTGTCAGCGAATTACACATTCAATGATAAAAATGACTATTTATCCATTTTTATTCCCAGAGAGTGAGAAGACGAAAAGTCAAGAAAATATCATATAACAAATATGTTCCTATGTTGACAATTAGAGATGGCCATATTGACAATCATGTTAGTGACAAGTTCGTCTCTATGTGTCAGGTAGATTAGACTATTTTATTAGTGACAGACGGAAGTTAATGGTCGAATATACTTATCGCACTTTTTACACTTTTTGGAATTAAATTTTATATTTTCATCTTTCAAGGACGCATTTATCAGAGAATTACATATTTAAGGACAAAATGACTATTTATCCAAAAAAAGACTTTTTTACCACATGAGGGTAAAATTTTACTCAATTTTTTAATCGGGGGTATCTTTTAAAAAATTACCCCAAAAGGAGGTAAGTCATAACACGAATTACGACTTCTGAGTTAGAATTCGTAATATTTCTTATTTTTTTAAACTAAAGTTGTAAAATTATTTACGATTTTAGTTAAAACATTTTTTTATTTTACAACTTTGAAGTTGTAAAGAATTATTTTTGGGTTTTACGACTTTAAAATCATAAAACTTTTTTTATTTTTTATGACTTTGAAGTCGTAAATCTTTTTTTTAAAATGTACAAATTCTTTACGCTTTTTTTAAATTTTTTTAAAAATTTTAAAAAAATTATTTTAATGTATAATAAATGATATTAAGTTGACTTATTCATTAGTATATTTTTATATGATTTTATTTGATATATTATTAATTTTTTATTATTTAAAACATGTTATATATTTTTAATATTTTTTATTTAAATGTTTTTTTATTTAAAGTTTAGATAATCTATTAATAAAAATACTTAAAAAATTAAAAGGAGATATTAAAAATTTGAGATAGATAAACTAATTCCAAATAAGCCTAAGAAATATTCATTATGTAAAAGTAGAGAACATAATCGTACTAATTGTTCATATAAATAAGTATATGACTAAAATAATTTGTACTTTTTATATTTTTTTTCATTTGTATTATGTGTTTTATATTAATGTATTAATTATGTTTTTTTTAATTTTTATTAATAGATTATTTAAACTTTAAATAAAAAACATTTAAATAAAACAATATTAAAAATATATAAGATGTTTTAAATAATGAAACAATAAAATGAATTAATAACATATAAAATAAAATCATAAAAAAATATACTAATAAATAAGTCAAATTAATATTATTTATTATACATTTAAATAAATTTTTTAAAATTTTAAATAAATAAAAAGCATAAAAAATTGTAATTTTTTTAAAAAAACTTAAAAATAAAAAAAGAGGTTTATTACTTCAAAGTCGTAAACCTTAAAAAAAAAAGATTTTACGACTTTAGAGTCGTAAAACCAAAAAAACATCTCTACGACTTCAAAGTCGTAAAAAAAAAATTTAATTAAAGTCATAAATAATTTTACAACTTCAGTTAAAAAAATAAAAAATAAAAAGTCGTAACAAGTGTGACGACTTTTAAGTCAGAATTCTAACTTCTGTTACAACTTATTCCTTTTGGATAATTTTTTAAAAGATATTTCCGACTAGAAAATGCGGTAACCGTGGTAAAAAAAAAAATACATTGACTTAAGTCACAAGTTATTCCGCTTCGATCTAGTTGTCACAACTCATAGCAAACACCTATGGAATATGGATTCACTCATTTATAACTTTTAATTCGTTCCACATGTTCCACGCGTGGATCATATTAATTGCGAGCCCAAGTGGCAAGCTTAGGCCCATTTCGGTTTTTCATGAATTCAGCACGTACACATACGCAGCAGCCAGCAGGTTGCATAAATCTGCCGAAACTGAGCAATTAATTATCCTTAACTACGTATAGATTTGAATGTAATGTAAAATCAAAGCGTTTATGAAGTTAGTTAAAATTGGTTGGATCACTGATGTGGCAATAAATAAAACCAAGCTAGCTTGGTAGTGCCTACAATTTAATGAGGATTGCCTTATTGATGTATAGTAGATAATTCTAGTTTCATATGACCATGTGCATGTTCAAAACTAGTTTATGAAAAATTAAACATCACTTTCCAAATTAACTATTTTTACTAATGGAAGTAAAAGACTATTTTTCACTTTGGCCACTTTACTTTGTTGAAAGTACGATATCATTGTAGGGCAAGAAAAAGACGGAAGCTGGTAGATCGCTTTTGAGTCTCTATCTATCACTTCAATTTTTCTATCCACACACGAAAACCTAAAAAATGTTAGATTTTTTTACACTTTCTTTTTATGTGGAACAAAGGTTCAAATGAGAAAGTTTATTTTGTCTCGCGTATTTAAGTAGAGAGGGATCAGATTAGCAAGAGAGATTCATTTGATAGAGAAAAAGAAGCTACAAAACATTGATAGAGAAAAGAGAAAAAAAATCATTGTGATTTTCACACACCCATCATAGAGTATTTTTCAGATTGTAATTGCGGATTCGTTCACCGTTATATCGGATTGATTTTTGTGGACAGCAGGTACTACACACGTGATACTTCAAATTGTTCGGTTGAATTGTCAAAAAGATATCTGAAGAGAGAAATAAGTGTTTCGCATTCTCTACTCTATCTTTTGAGATTTCATCTTCTTGTCTATTGTAAGTCTTGGGGTCTGTTTTAATTTGACTATTTGTAGTAGGTTTCATTGGACTTTTTGGAGACTCTCTTGTATCTTTATTGATTACAAGTGAAATTATTTCTTTAGTCTGAACGACTCATGATTTCTATCCTTGTATTGAGAGATTTTCCATGTTAAATAAATTGTGTCTCTTGTTTATTTTTTCGTAATTTCTATTTTTGTTGGTATTCTTCACATGTTCTTTTGGAGAAATTTATTTTAACTGTCTATTACTTTATTATAGAATTTTTTGTTATTGTGTTTACCTTTTTTCCCATAAAAAAACCATACAACTATGATGTAATAGAAATTTTAAAAACAACTTATTACTGATACAATAAGTACACATAAAGATAGAGAGATCCAACTAATTTGGTTGAGATAAGATCGATAATAATAAAAGTTAGGTACTTGTTGAGGTTATTATACCCACCATATCCGTGTATGGTTTTCAGCCAGTATTATGAAGTCAACGATTTTGGAAACATGATACTACAATAATATATAGGGATCAACCACAATTCTATAAAGAAGCTCAAGGTGGAGCTAAAATTAAGAGCCCGGGAAAGAAAGGATCAATTCATCTGGTCGAAAAAAATGAAGTTGGGAATGGCGAGAGGGGAAGTTTGTCTAAGGGTCTCAGCAATACTGGTTTTGGTATTAACAGCATGTTTGGTTGCTTTAGATACCCAAACCAAGGTTGTGTTCGTATCTATTGAGAAGAAGGCTACATACAAAGACTTGAACGCTCTCAAGTAAGAGTTCCCTTTAATTTCCTTCTCTATGTTCTCCGATTGCTAGCTGTGGCTTAATATATATTCCCAGAATTATAGAGTTGGGAATTTTACGTTTTCATAGGATCTTGGTGTATGTTACATGTGCGGCTGCTGGTTATAATCTGCTTCTATTGTGCAAACACTCCATTTGGTCTAGAAAAAACTTCAAAGGGTCTTATCTATGCATGGCTTGGATTTGTTTCTCGTTGGATCAGGTAAATTACTCTTTTCCTAGTTATGAATAAAACGCTTTCATGTGTGCATACTTTGATCAAGATATCATTGTAGCCTGCCACTGGAGAAGGGAATAATGAACTAAAGCAGATTCAAAATCTTCAAATTGTTCAGGACAAAGGTTTAAGTTTACTAATTTGGTTCCAGTTAGGTAGTTCATGTTCTCTACCAAAACATATAACAAAAGTTGCAGACTCTCAATCGGGTGGAAAGTGGAAACGGATTCACGTGGGTGATGATAGTGTTAGGAAGTCCCACGCTCAATCTTTGAGGTGCAGCTTATATATTTGTTGGATAACTTCACTTAATGTCAATTGGTTTTAAGATGAAATCTAACATGCTATCAGAGTCTAGAGCCTGTCTTAGTTTTCTCCACCATGTCGGTGGTTCGCCTATATTGGCAGCGCATCTGTGGAAGGGGGATGTTAGGAAGTCCCACATCGCCTGCCTCAAAATGAAATAGATCGTACAAGCAATTTATTTTGGTAGAGGGTGTCCCCACTAGCTAGTTTAAGTTGTGGCAATATATAATACCATCAGAATCTAACCAGAAGTATATATTAAAAAAAAGAAGATTCTATGTTTGAAATTTGAATACTAATAATTGGTTTATGTTAAACTTTGTGAACAGATCGCTGTGTACATGACATTTGCTGCAAACACTGCAACAATGGGAGCCGCGGTGCTAGCAATATCTGGATCAGAGGCCTTTCAGTGGCTAAAGGTATGTGACAAATTCACAAGATTCTGCGTCGAAATAGGAGGAGCTTTGTTATGCGGCTATGCAGCGTCCATGTTAATGGCTCTAATATCAACTATCTCAGCCTACAAAGTGTTCAGGATGTACTCACCAAAGTGGTTCTTGCGTTTGAAGAGCGCGTGATCATTATCTATCTTTCAAGTCATGCTTAATTTGTATTCTGTGAAGTTTGCAACAAGGAGCAAAATATATATGAAGAAAAGCTAGTCAAAGGGTGGTATATATAGTTTGCCTTTTTTTTGTTCTCAAATGCTATTAGGCTGATGTATTTTCCTTCTCTTTTTTACTTGTGTGTAGTTTTCCCTGCCTAAAGTACGTACTTAGTCTTTTTCCAGTGAAAGAAATAAGCAAAAAAAAAAAAGAAATAACAAAAATAGGGGATGAAAAATAGAATGAAAAAAAATGTTTATTATTTTTATGGATAAAAATAGAAAAAAAAAACATAAATGAATTTAGTCCTTGACTCCTTGTAGTATATATAAGTGTTTTGATTTTCATTTTTTATATTTTTTATTTATTTTTGTTCTTATTATTGTTTCTTTTATGGTTCCTACGTACTGTTAGGTTTTGTCTATTAAATCTAATGAAAATTTGTGGGGACTAAAATGGGAAAGGCAAATTACAAGGACCAAAACAAAAACAACATTAAAATGATAAAAAATAAAAATAATCTATATTATAGGGAAAAAACATTTGTTTAAGTTAAATTTAATTATAAAATTAATCTTTCAAATATTGCAAATGCAGGAAGCAGAAAATTAATTAAACCTATCACAAATACATTGGTAACTAGCAAAAATATTATAAAAATTAAACATTAAACATATTATTTCATATTCATATATTGCCATAAGAGAAATACCAAAAATATATTTTTCAACCCTCTTTAATTATGATTGATTGAAATTTATTAGAAATTATAATTTTTTTGAGTATCATCCCTTATTTAATTACCTTATTTCTTGATGTTGAAGTGTTTATTAAGTTTCAACTAATAATAAATAATGTGTTGTTAGCCCTTATTGATGACACATACTCCCACAAGTGAGGAGCAACAAAAGCAAAACGTAAAATAAGAGGTAGAAAAACAAATGGTAGTACATGAACATTTTTTTTATAGATAAATGTTAATTTATTAATTTTTTTTATAGAAATATTAGTTGAAAAAATTGAATCTATGATCTTTCAACCTCATCTTCTCCCTTAAGCTTTACTTTTTCAACCATTAAGTCAATTAACCAACCTTTATCTCCGATACTGCATGAACGTGAAATAATAAAGCAAGTAGGCAAAAGATGTATAACATAGTACAAACAAACAACAACCACATCAACAATAATTAATAGAAAGAAATAAAAAATATAAATAACGGATTTTTTATATTCAAAGTATACATTTATGTTTTTCATCTGAAACGATATTTTTCTTTGGTCCATCGAAACTATATTAGCTGGCGCAATATTTCTTTCTCGCAACTTGGCCCCGCATAATCCAATACTATAGTCATGCCTCCGCGAGAGCAGTTTATAGATTTTATTTTATTTTATTTATTATTCTGAGCAGTTTGTAGATTAGAGATATGCTCTCAGGCCTGAAATTGGCCACCATTTTGCTCAAGAAAGAGTGGTTCCCGTCATGGTCACATTTTTTATGATCGGAGCAAACTAAGTGTTTCCTGTCACATTTAAAAAAAAAAAGAAATGAATTATATCATTTTAAAATATTTTGTGACACACCAGAAGACAACCGTTAATATCAAAAGACAAAATTGAGAGCATGTCCATCCGCCAAAGTTTCATACACAAATTTCTTTATCATCTTTAAAAAAAATTATGATCATCCGCTAAATTAAGATAGATGATGAGGTGTAATGTGTTCTTATTTATATAGTATTATTTATATATTATTATAAATTATTTTTAAAATGTTTTGAAAATAATAAATACTCTGCTCACTAAAACGACTGAGAGAGTCAATTAAATGAACTTTTCATTTTTCTGACTGATGAAAAAATTTTATATTTTGACACATATTCCACACGGATTAGAAATTATCACTTTACTAATTACTACAACATAACTGCAAAAGAGCCCAAGAATAGAAAAGTATGTCCAAACTAAGTTTAATACGTGCATTTCTTGGGCTATAGTGCACTTGGCAGAAAGTTCACATAGCTGCGTAGTTGTGTGGGCCGCAGTATTCACTTTTGGGTTATTTTTCCTACACCCAACAAATTTCTTTTACATCTAGCATATTTTAAAAAAATTTAACTTTATCTTTCTTTTTTACTTCTTCTTCAATGAGATCAATCTATAATCCGTATGGGTCATATGAATTATTGAAATATGTTTGTGAAATAATTTAAAATTAATGACTCATGCAAGTCTCAAACCTATGACTTTCACATATTAACATAACACTCTAATCAACTGAATTAATAGGTCAAATATATTAAAAAAAATTAATATAAAAATATATAACACTAAAATATGTAATGAATATTTGATACACATATAAGTTTACATAATAAATTTTATAACAATTAATTTTGATCTAATAATGTATTTTTTTTAAAAATTATATATGTAAAATAAATATTATTAGATCAAAATTAATTGTTACAAAATTTATTATATAAACTTATATGTGTATTAAATATACATGAAAAAAATTTAGTATTATATATATCGACATTAATTATTTTTTAAAATAATTAACCTATTAGTTCAATTAGTTAAAGCGTTGTGTTAATAACGCGAAAATCATATGCTCAAGACCTACATGAGTTATTAATTTTAAATTATTTCATAAAACATATTTTTAATATAATATGTAAGGGTATTTTTAGTTTTTCTCTTTTATTACTAGGTGTATTGAAAAAAATATTGGATAGAAGGAAGAAAATCCCTTCACTTTTTTGGACCTCGAGGGGCCTTTTTTTGCAACCCCACATGGAACTTATTAAGTAAGATGAGTGTTTGTGTGAGATGAGATAAATAAATCTGAACTAAACATAAATAGTTAGGATTAAATGAGTGTTTGTATTAGATGAGATACATCATATGATTTCACATGCTTACTTTGTTGGTTAATTTGAAAATCGAGATGATACTGGATAAATCTGAAGTCGTGTATAACACTTTCAGATTGAATCAAATTTCGGGGTTCAACCAAAATTGTTCAATCGGATAAAATCAGAAGATTATAATTCAAGAGTTTTGTTTTGGTCTTGAATGTTTTTCACATATCTTTTAATCTTTTGTAATGAACATGTCCTAATCTAGCATGCCAAATTTCTGATTTGTCATATTAGTTATAGAACTACACGAGGCCATACAAACAGATTCATGAACAAAAGGAACATCAATGTTTAATTTAAACATTCCATTACAACAATAACCAAATCCAACAAATGAACCATGTCTTGACAAGATGTACTTGTCACTTTCAAGTACTTGCTTGAAACCACAATTATTTAAAACCATACCAGACAATAAGTTCTTACGAATACCAGGTACAAATAAGACATTATCCAAATACAAACTTTTTCCAGAAGTAAAAACTAAATTCACACAACCTAATCCTAGGATTGGTTCAGTTGCAACATTGCCCATCTTCACAATAGAGCCATCATCGATTGGTCTAAATTCCTTGAACCAACGACGATCTTTGCACACATGGCTTGTTGCTCCTGAATCAAACCACCAAGCAACATCATCATCCTGCACATAGAATGCATCATATATTAAGTGATACATAATTTGAATTCGTATTCGAATTAAAATTATTCACTACAATCTGACCTTGTTGCTTTTCAGGATCATTAGACCCACTTGGACCAACCTTGTTCTTTCCTTTGAACACCCGACAATCGCTCTTTAAATGACCAAGTTTCCCACACTTCCAACATGACAATTTTGTCTGTTTGTTTGGACCTTTGTTCTTATTTCCTTGAAATTTTCATTTGTTACCTTTAGCATTGTAATTTTGCTTAACTGTTCCACTTTCCTCTACCATATTAACGGAAAAGGAACCTGCTACGTTTTTATCATTGACTTTGTCAATTTCCTGAGCCCTCAGCGACTCCTCAATCATGAAATGACTATCGAGTATCACCAGAGTCAACTCTTCCTTCTTATGTTTCAAGGTATGCTTGAAGTCTTTCCAAGAAGAAGACAGTTTATCAATTATAGATGAAACTGCAATGGATTCATCCATTTTCAAATCATGTTGAGTAAACTGACCCAAAATCCGCAGCAGTTCATTATATTGTTCCATAACAGGCCTCAAATCAATCATTTTGTAATTAAAGAAACTACTAACTAAGAATTTGTTACTTGAGGCATCTTCTGCCATATACTTGGATTCAAGAGAGTCCCATAATTCCTTAGCAGACTCAACATTTTGATAAATATCAAAGAAAGAGTCAGACATACCGTTCAGAATGTGTCCACGACAAATGCAATCGTCGTTCTCCCATTTCGAACGCTTCCTTGTTTGATCCAGAGTTTCGTCTTCCATATACACCGGCATCGGTGTACTCAGCACATACACCACATTCAATGTTGTCAAGAGAAAGTGCATCTTCTTCTGCCATCTTCTGAAATCCTGCCCTTCAAACTTGTCCAACTTCGCAAACTTGCTTGTCATCTTCGAACTATCGTTCGTCATCTCGAAAGATTTGATTCAATCTTTTGTTGGTTAATTTGAAAATCGAGATGATACTGGATAAATCTGAAGTCGTGTATAACACTTTCAGATTGAATCAAATTTCGGGGTTCAACCAAAATTGTTCAATCGGATAAAATCAGAAGATTATAATTCAAGAGTTTTGTTTTGGTCTTGTATGTTTTGTCACCCGTTATGCTTTCTGAACCAGAATGATTATTTATGATCAAAGAAAAGGTGGTTTTTGGCGGTTGATGGAAGTTATTTCTTTTTAAAAACTGCCGTTGATGGAAGTTTTAGTAACTTCCAACCGTTGATGGAAGTTTTAGTAACTTCCATGTAACTTCCAAAATTTGCCTAAACCGAACATCTCGTTATTACATTAAAATAAGTGTGCACTCTTATTTTAACATAATAAAGAGATCAATTACACTAAAATGTCCAACAAACCTCCCCCATTTTAGTGTAATTACCGATCAAATCACCAAAGTCATAACATACAACAAACTACTGCATAGATGAAATATCGTGACGATTGAATTTCATCTTAGCAAATTACACGTTTCAAATATTCGAATATCAGGGTGTCACTAAGGATTGAACCCTTTCTATTCATAATGAATACATGAAGATAATTTGCACAATAGTTTATAACATTACTCTTGCTCGACACTAATTTACTAGCCTATGTCCCTATCCTTCATAAGCATATCAAAGCCAAGTCCCAGCTTCTTGAAGCGGCTAAACTTCATG
>NC_038249.2:20061785-20064229 GCF_000004515.6 Glycine max
ATGGGGGAGGTTGTTGGACATTTTAGTGTAATTGATCTCTTTATTATGTTAAAATAAGAGTGCACGCTTATTTTAATGTAATAACGAGATGTTCGATTTAGGCAAATTTTGGAATTTACATGGAAGTTACTAAAACTTCCATCAACGGTTGGAAGTTACATGGAAGTTACTAAAACTTCCATCAACGGTTGGAAGTTACATGGAAGTTACTAAAACTTCCATCAACGGCAGTTTTTAAAAAGAAATAACTTCCATCAACCGCCAAAAACCACCTTTTCTTTGATCATAAATAATCATTCTGGTTCAGAAAGCATAACGGGTGACAAAACATACAAGACCAAAACAAAACTCTTGAATTATAATCTTCTGATTTTATCCGATTGAACAATTTTGGTTGAACCCCGAAATTTGATTCAATCTGAAAGTGTTATACAGGACTTCAGATTTATCCAGTATCATCTCGATTTTCAAATTAACCAACATACTTAAAGTCACCTGACTTTGTCTTTTAATTTTAATATTTTAAGATTTCATCTAATGGACATAATTTACTCGTCTCAAATAAATTTGATATTAGTTTTCTTTGTATTTTTTAAAAATAGCCAACTGGTTTAATTCAATTTTCTGTTTTTAGAGTGAGTATATGTTATATTGATGTAATATAATCTCTCTTTGCATATATGCTGGAGACAAATCAAGTGACATTCTCCATATATATCACATGGGATCGATCAGACTAATGCAATGTTTTCTTTGTGAATTGGGAAGGAAGACATTTTGACATACCATGTGATATATATACACACGCAGAGAAAGAGATATCAAATTTTATTAATTTTATTCATACCCACACTAAAAATCAAAAATTGAATTGCACCCATTGGCTATTTAAAAAAAAAATACAAACAAAACTAATACAAATATTGTTTTGTCAACTAGCTCCTTGACCATTTCAAACTGCCAGTGATTATCCCATGCAAGATGAAGTATCTATTAAACCAAAAAGCTTAAATCTGATGGAAAGGAAACCAAATCTTCTAGGAAACGGAAACAAAAAGGAAAAGAAAAACACAAATTCAGAAAAAGAAACATAATCCTGATTATCTTCACATGAAGTAAAATGGTTCATGCTAACTACACGATAATGACATACTAATCAAAGTGGAATCACTTTGACATGCATGGCTTTAATTTGTTGCTTGTTGGATACAGCTTTCTTTGTGAAAGGCAAACTTTTAGTGTCCGTTACGTGTCAAATTGTTTCGTCCTTGTTTCACATAACAGGCTTTAGTTCCTTTTAGACCTCAGTAAAACCTTCCAAAACAGTGTTGCTAAAATGAGAACATTATCCCACGTAAACCAAACAAGTTTCCGTAATATGAGGCGTTTAGCAAATTCAACAGATAGTTCAAATTACTGTCTTGAGTTGACAGTTGGATGAGTAAAATTTAAGCGTATATTTATTGAATTTAATAGTAGTATATATTGTAATTTAATAATAATTAAATTATCATTTTGATAAGTTTATTGACTCTTATAATTATTAATATTTTAAAAGTTACATTAATTAACAATAATTTATAATTACATACATGATTATCAAACACAATTTTAAAAAAATAAATTAGCTATATATTGTTATCTTGTGAGACTTAATCGATGAATCCAATTATCTAAATTAAACTAATTATATTAGTTTAACTTGGTTGTTTAATGAGTTAGATTTTCACTCCTATAAAAAAATAGTTTTTTTAACTTCACATCAAAATTAAATAAACTCAATTAAATATGATTAATTCACATTTGATTTAATTTTACCATACATCTAAATCAATCCAATCAGTCAACACGACTGATCTTACACACTTTGTGTATATATGTGTGCGTGACTATTTTATGTAGGACTATTTTTAAAGTTTATAAATAGTTGCCCATACACACCAAATTTGGAGAAATAGATTTTCTGATTTCATAGATAAATACATGAGAAATTAAACACTATTATCAAATATCAGCATCTTCACAGGAACGTTGAAAGAGAAAGTTTCTGTAGTAAGTGATTTAAAAAGGCTAAAAGTCCACAACGCACTTGAAGGGGTAGATTAACTGGAACAAGAAAGACACTGAATTTTTTGCTTCATTATAGCTAAACCGGTGAAAAAAAAGGAAACCATGCAAGCTGGGCCTCTACCTTAAACAATGAAATGATGATAAGTGGCTGATTAAGCAAGTAACAAAGAGTGTGCCCCACCATAGGACCAAGTCGAGGACGTAAGGACTGATAGTCAAGGATCTATGGACCACAATAATGCAGATAATGATGATGGATTATCGATCTGTGCTACTTAGCATGGATTACAACCTTAAAGAGACACCTAACATGGCCCCTCACAAACTCTATAACTTATGAAATTATTATGGCCGACCGTATCGAACCACTCGAG